>NC_135813.1:21979945-22167445 GCF_964213995.1 Mustelus asterias
ATTTT
This sequence comes from Mustelus asterias, assembly GCF_964213995.1. Taxonomy (NCBI): domain Eukaryota; kingdom Metazoa; phylum Chordata; class Chondrichthyes; order Carcharhiniformes; family Triakidae; genus Mustelus; species Mustelus asterias. The sequence continues at coordinate 21,979,951 of NC_135813.1, forward strand.
CTGGCCGCGTTCGCCCCGAAACCGGAAAATCCCGCCCAAGGTCATCAGACCTTTCCGTGGTCCGCCCCTCACCCGCTACATTTCCCATGGCAGGCAGAACGGGAAAATTCACCCCTTAATGTCAAAGAGGCTCTGCTTACCCTAACTCAGTGAGAAAGTCCATTACCATTCTAATAAATGCCATAGCAACTCTTGACACCATGGTCCCGACATTTACTTGAGTGGGATTTCCAAGCAGGTGTGCAGAGCACAAGTGGTCCTATTTAGCAGCCCAATTGACAGGCATGGCGCCCTGTCAGGCATGGAATACCTAGGAGGAAGCCAGAGCCCAGGACCCCAGCTCCTCTGTGTTGGATTGTGAGGGCTACAGGGAGGAGGAGGAGGGGGGTAGTAATGCTGTTTGGTGGGTCAGATGTGATCGTGGGGGTTTGAATACAGAGATTTGGAGCAAAAAGGGAGGTTTGGAGGTTGGTGATTATTGGAAGTGTGGGAGTCGGTTAGCACAGATTAGATGGTTGAAACTGTAAGGAGAAATTGTCCCAGCAATTTTACCAAGTATGTTCCCAGACCCCCAATACCATTCATTGAGTATTGTCATACCTTCAAATATAATATAGAAGTTACAATGTGTGTGACTCTTTGACGAGTCATAAAATTGAGCAGAATGTAAAACAGAGTCAGAAAAGCATTGATGGAAGTTCAACTCAAGCAATTCAGAAGGGTCAACGGTTTAACGCTGCACAAAATAAGGAAGAAAAATGCATTTCTTATTTAGTCTTTATATGCAATTCAATAATGCATTCAATTGTAGTGGAGTACTTGAAGAAATGGTGGTTAGCACTGCTGCCTCACAGCGTCAGGGACTCGGGTCTGATTCCGGCTTGGGTGACTGTTTGTGCGGAGTGTGCACGTTCTCCCCATGTCTGTGTGGGTTTCCTCCAGGTGCTCCAGTTTCCTCCCACAGTCCGAAAGCCATGTTGGTTAGGTGCATTGGCCATGCTAAATTCTCCCTCAGTGTACCCGAACAAGTGCTGGAGTGTGGCAACTAGGGAATTTTCACAGTAACTTCATTGCCGTGTTAATGTAAGCCTAACTGTGACACTCATAAATAAACGACTAAGAAAAACTTGTTCGAGATTTTCAAATGTGCATCAATAACTAACCTTTTTTCCACTGGCAGAGGAATGACAGGGGATTCTCACAGCCAAGTTGGCTTTTAAACCCAGACACAGCATCAAAAGTCAGACATTCAGCTGAAGAAACTTTCCATGCTGTAATAAAGCAAACAAAATTGTGTCGTCAACTTCATCTTAGGAGGGCACTGGAATTACTAACGAGGTAACATAAATTGTGCATTTACTGAATCTGTTTCCAAACTGATTAAATGTATCCCAAAAGAGATTTAATGTTTTTGTAACTTTTATCCAAATTAACTTTTCATTTGCATATGAGCTGAATGAACTGCACTCCAGAGAGTATCAGCCTCTATTTGTGCGAACATTTAAATAATAAAAATTCATAGCTACGCTGCAATTTAGAAGCTGAAATTTTAGCAAAATGGAAATAAGTCAGCAATAAATATAAGCAATAGTCAGAACAAAAATCACAACATCTGGATCTTGTTCTGCCAAACGCAGGTCTGACCCACTGCACCACAACCCCCAGCACACATAGGGCAAGGGGGCAGGTCCTGAATCTACCCCAGCCGGAACAGTGGTCATCCCCCTGCTGTTGGCGTCAATCTGATCCACATTGGCTGTTAAGCCAACTGATTTCCCAAGGACTCCTGTGGCAACATGCACAATGTAGTCCAGGAGCTATCATAGAATCCTTACAGTGCAGAAGGAGGCCATTCGGTCTATTGAGCCTGCACCGATAACAATCTCAACCAGGTCTTATTCCTGTAACCCCTCATATTTAACCTGACACTAAGGGTCAATTTAGCATGACCAATCAACTTAACCCATATATCTTTGGTGTGTGGGAGGAAACCGGAGCACCCAGAGAGAACATGCAAACTTCACACATACAGTGACCCGAGGCCGGAATTGAACCCAGGTCCCTGGCGCTGTGAGGCAGCAGTGCTTACCACTGTGCCACCGTGCCGCCCACAAGCTATGGACAGAGATGGTAGAGACTCCGATTTTCTTTCCTATATGTGGCTAACCAGGAATCTCTCCCACCCTTACCGCCTGCCATTGAATTGATACTGGATCCACTTAGCCACATTATGAATGCATCTTCCTTGGCCATCAAGTCCTGGAGTGAGGCTTGAACGCAGAGCATCTGGCTCAGAAGCAGGAAGTGTAACATTAGTTACACATTTTTAATCTGAACTTCCAAATTTAGCACTTTAGACCAAAACAGATCACTATTATTTAATGGCTCGTATCAACCTATTTATCTTGACATTGAAATCATGCCTTTTAGAGTAATTTGCACCACACGACCTCCAAAATAACTGGATATTAATGAGGGTTTAAGACTATATGCTCAGATCTGTGTAGCTGTAGGTTACCATCCTAAATGTAACTTTGGTTAAGTATTAATACTCCATTTAGCATCTGTGCACAATACTTCTAGGTGCACCATGATGAGTCAATTATGAAACATTCAATAACGTATACATTTAAATATTAATCTAATCATCTGTATTTTAAACAAATTTCTTCAAAAGGCAATATTTGAGTGTAAAGTTAAACAGTTTAATAGTAGCCATTAAATAATGGTATGTTGGGGACCAAACCAGAAACTCCAAGGTATATTATGAAGTTAGCCTCGACCCTAACTTTTTCTTTTGATTTTGGCATTAGAGTGAGCATAAGGTGTTTGCTCCAGGAATGATTCAATTGATTCACTAGAAAGCTTTTATCAAAACAAACTTTATTTAAGAACACAGTTAGAATATAACCAAAAGAATTAGTATAGCTTTTACCAATTAAAATATTTAAACATGAAAGTATAATTCTTAACAGCTTGCTATCTCTATAGTTCCAATTTAGCAGTATTCCTCATAGACATAAATCCCTTCTTCAGAACCAGTTAGCACCAAAAGCAGAAATGTTACGTGGATGCTAGATTTCCAACCTTTTAGATCCAGAGATCCAGACAGACACTTGTCTTCTGACTCTCATACAGCAGATTCTCAGAGAAAGATCCACTCCGCAGAATCTCAGAGAAAGAGACTTATTTCCTGGCAGATTCCAGTCTCCAGCTTCAGAGAGGAGAAAAAAGAGGTACTGTTCTCTAACAGCTCCAAGCAGCATCAAAGTTAGAGGTCTCTGTGCAAGCCTAGCTCCACCAGTCACCTTACATTACTGTCAATCAACCCAATCAAGTCCTACTCTCAAAACCCCAGTGGAAATCACTAAAATCAAAACAGCATTAGTTCAGATTAAAACAAACATTCTAGCAATTAGACGCAATTATGCTGCTGCAGTAACAACAGAGGATGCTGGTTATAGACCCAGTGACACCAGTTAGAACAGACAGTAAAACAAAACAATCCTGCACAAGATACAGGACTCAAAAACATTTCTTAAAGGCACAGTAGCATCACAAGTAATCAGTTCTGGTCTCAAATGTTAAATTGAAAGTTCAGATTGAAAATGTATAACTAATGGGTCTCTTGTGTTCCTTTCTATCATTTACAAATACATTTTAATTGAAGAAGCATTCAGCACCAATAATAAAGAAAAGGGGTGAATTTTCCCATTCCACCCGCCACGGGAATCGTAGCGGGTGAGGTGCAGACCATGGAAAGGTCCATTGATCGCGAGCGGGACTTTCCGGTTTCGGGGCGAGCGCAGCCTGAAAATCTGCCCAATGAATTTCAAATGTAATTTCCTTAGTCAAATTAATCTTTTTGGAACAAGATAATGAATAGGCTTCAGAAGTTGAATATTTACTGCATTTTCTGCAGTACAATCTTTGCAAATGATAAGATTATAATATCCACCTTTTTTCTTACCTGAACAATTCAACTGAACTTCCATAATATGCACTGTGGGTTCAATTTCCATACTAGCCAGGTCCCACTTGGAAATGAGGTTTTGCTGAGGGAGTGAGCACATACTGGCTGCTGTAATCTGGGTGGCGTCAAGTACATTGGTCCAAATGTTCATGTCTGTGATATTGCCACTAAAAGCCTCATTTTGTTTGAATGTACCTCCCAGCGAGTCTTGATCTTGACCAATAATAAATGTCCCATTTCCAGCAATAATTTGAGAACTGTAGCAGCCGTCTCCTGAACTCACCTTTATCCCATCTGCATAAATAGACCACGCACCATTTTCCTTTTGCCACGTTACACAAATATGATGCCACTGTTCATCACTTTTCAGCACCGACTTGTAAGGCGTGTGATGTCCATGAACTATCAGGGCTAACTGAATGAATCCAATATCATCAATTCGGCCACGTAGCTGAAATTCATTGATAAACACTGGAATGGCATAAGAAAATACAGTGGCAATGCCAGAAGATTGGTTATCCCACTGAAGTCGGGCACAGACTGTAACAGCAGCCAAAGGAGGCAGTACATTGAGAACTTTGGCATGTTTGGTATCTGTTTTGTTCAGGAATGCCAGCACCGTGAACTTGTCAGCACCTGCAGTAAAGGTTCAAAGAAAATCCATTAGAAATTATACAGTAAACAGCGGAATTTGTAAACTTCCGATGTGCAGAGTTTTTTTTGCACTGCCAGTTTATGAGTTTGATGTTAAAAAGCAGAATCCTCAATCTACTCAGAAAATTCTGGGTGCAAGTTTCACCTGTGTAATGACAGTTTGGTAATGTCAGGCTTGCCTTGATTCAAGGTCTTCTGGTGCACAGAGGGGGCCTTCCCACATTGGCCCTTCTCCTTCAGTAACACTGCCGAGGCCAGGCAAGAAGCAGCTGGTGGCATGGACCACACAGAAAAAGTGGTGCAACGGCTACATAGTGGCGCGACAAAAGATAACTTCAATCTTGTATATTGAGTGATCTTCTATATTAATTATGTCACATCTGGAGGTGTCTATCTTTTCACATTTGAAATCGCTTTTCATATTAATGTCACATTCTCTGAATAATGGATAGCATTGTAAAACAGACTAGCCAATCATCATTTAGAAGTCTAAAATAATTTAGCATTAATTGTATTATTTTATGTCCAAAATATAAAGTAAAAAGACTAGCCAACTACCATTTAGAAATCTAAAATAATTTATTAATTATATTTTATGTCCAAAATATAAAGTAAAAAGAGACTAGCCAACCACCATTTAGAAATCTAAAATAATTTATCATTAATTATAATATATGCCCAAAATATATAGTAAAATGGTTCAAAAAAGTTGGTTAAAATTATCCATTGAATTGCCCTTTGAGTTTTTTAACATCTTTATTGAAGTTTTCCTTTGAAAGCCTCAGCACTCTCAAGAGTGTGGCCTTTGATTAGTTACTATTAAGACAAAACTTTTAATCTCATCCGGGTATTGAGTATACATGGAATGTATTATTTTCCAGAATTTAGTTTTGCTACAAAGATTGAAAATTCCTTTGAGACAAACCAAGTGTTGAATTTTCAAAGTGTTTACTTATGTAATGAATTTGCGAAAATATTATAATTGTGATTATATATATATAATGAACTCATCACAGAATAACAAAAGCAGCACACGTGGACATAAATAATTGTTACCATCAGAGAGGCAGAAGTAGGAAAGCTAATAGCGGTTTGTGGCAATTTTGTCAATGGTGGAAAAGAGGAGATTTTTATGGGCATTGGATTTTTATATTCATCATAGTTTTTACATTCTGTATTTTTTTTAAAAGTTGCCATTAGGAGCTCTGATTCAGTGTACGGGTGCAGGGATAAATAGAGACAGCAACAATGGGAAGCATGTCTTTCGGTAGTGCTGAATCCAAAACAGGATTGGGAATGCAACAGCAAAAAAAAATCAAAGCAAGCTCAGCATGGAGTGAAAAATCTTCAGAAGAGGAATCAGAAAGTGAAATTTCAGCAGCAATCCAACTACAGAATCGAGGCAGCACAGTAAATTTTACAATCCCTATATAAAATGGCAAAAAATTCCAACGTCCGACCAGAGGCGATGGAGTAATGGACGCTGACTCAGGAGAAATTAGATTTCTTTCCAAGACTCTCGCTGCAACAAAATAAAGTTGGGAAAAGACCAGTGCATTGAAATACAGTCAACATCTCAGCAGGTCACAGCAGCAGGTGCTAATTGGCTGCAGGTTGCAAAACATTACTGTAAAAATTGAAGTGACAGAATAGTACCACAGAGGCACAGCAGCCAGGTCTTACAGCGTAATCCACTGAGCAGGATCATTCAATTGTAGCTGAGCTCCAGCCATTGAGAAGAGCTCAGTGAAACAAAATACAAAAGGGAAATGAGAACGGGGTATGAACAGTGGGCTGTGCACCAGCAGAATGCTAGAATCTTCCGGTACAGAAGGAGCCACTCAGTCAATTGTGCCTGTGCTGGCTCTTTCATAGAGTCGTTGAGTTAATCCCATCCTAATCCCATCCCACTGCTTTTCTCCATAACTCTGCAAATGTTCCTGTTTAAAGTTTATATCTAATTCCCCTTTGAAAGTTACTATTCAACCTGCTTCCATCAGTCATTTTTCATCTCCAGGATATGAGTGTCAGTGGCAAAGCCAGCAATTACTGCCCATCCCTAATTGCACATTCAGGCAGTGCATCCCACATCATAGCTACTTGCTGTGTAAATAAATGTCTCCTCATCTTCCACTAGTTCTTCTGACAATTATTTTTGAGTTGTGTCCTTTGGTTTCTGCCCTCCTGTCAGTGGAAACAGTTTCTCTTTATGGACTCTGTCAAAGCCCCTCATAATTTTGAATACTGACCTGTTCTGCTCTAAAAATAATCCGACTTTCTCATAACAATCCATATAACTGAGGTCCTCATCCCTTCTGTCATTCTGATAAATCTCTTCAAAATCATCTTCAAGACCTTGGGATCTTTTGTGAATTATGGTGTCAAGAATTGGGTACAATACTCTAGTTGAATCTCGCCAATGATTTATATCAGAGAATCCCTACAGTGCAGAAGGAGGCCATTTTGCCCATTATGTCTGCACCGAACACAGTCCCACCCAGGCCCGATCCCCATAACCCCACCCATTTACCCACCAATCCCCCTGATACTAAGGGGCAATTTAGCTTGGCCAACCAACCTAGCCTTCACATCTTTGGACTGTGGAAGGAAACTGGAGGAAACCCGGACAGACATGGGGAGAACGTGCAAACTCCACACAGACGGTCACCCAAGGCCAGATATGAACCTGGGTCCTTGTTGCTATGAGGCAGTAGTGCTAACCACTGTGCCTCCATGCCACCCTATTAAGGATTATGATTAAAGATTTGGTTCAGGCTTGTCTGGAGTGCAGCCCATGAGTCTGATGTGGCCGAAAAGCCCCCCAATGTGGCAGTTTTCAAAATTCCGCTAAGTGGAGTGGAAGTTCTGAAAGAAACTGCTCCTCCAATCACAGGCCATTCCTCTCCACATTTGCTGCTGATACGCTCATGAGTCTGCAACTGAGCAGTGGTCATTGGATAGTCATTGATATGTGACATTTGCGTTTTTCATTAAAATCAGTTAATACGTTTCATAAATATGACAAACATAAGGCGGGATTTTACAGTCTAATTTGTCCCAAAACTATAAAGTCCCGCCTGAGGTCAACAGATCTTACCATGATTCCCATGGCAGGCGGGGCAGTAAAATTCCAGCTATGATCTTTTAACTTACTGTTTTTTCCCACAGTTGTGTCTTTCTTTCCTGATGCTTCAATCAGTTTTCCATTTATCCATATTTGCTGATTAATGCCTTGGGTAGCTAACAGATCCAACATAAAACTCTTGTCTTCAACATTGCTGACATCAGGCAGTCTGCCAAAGCGCAGCTCACAATATTTGGATGCAAGCTCCCATTTTAATGATGTATTTATATATTCATAAATGTAGTATGGTGACTGAAAGATTGATGAATTACCGGAAGCTGTTAAAGTGGAAAGCAAATACAGTTAATAGCAAAGCACATATTTTTAGTATATCATCTTTATATAATGGTGAGCATGTGCTACTTACAGCGGAAATCACCCACACTCAAATTCTCTCAGAATCAAATGTTGCCTCTAATTTGTATTTCACCCCAGTTTCTTGGTGAATTTTTAAAAATCATGTAATGTTTTGTTTTCTATCTGTACTGTACTTCTCTTCATGCCTGTCAAGATTATGTTACTATGAATATAAATCCAATTTTGTGGGACCCAATTATCCCCAATTAACAAAATGGGAATTAACAAAAATCCTCAATTAACAAAAATAAAGTCTTTTACTACCCCTCAATTTACGGTGAATGATTTATCCAGCTAAACGACACATCTTTTGGACACTCCCTATTTAATCCTTTTAATTTAATACATTAAATATTTAAGCAGAAAAATGCAGCCACAGCTTACTCCCATTACTAAGTATGATGGAAATTTATGACATCCTCAAAGAAAGCTATTTGTACAGTAAATAACAAATTTAGTTACATTTTAATTTGACCACTCCCACATTAAATACTGACATCGCCATGATTCAATCATGTTTTAACCTGAAACTACACCCGCAAATCCATCAGTTCCATTGATTTATGATTTCATCTTGTTAAGCAAATACTGAAAATGTCAGGCAACCTCATTAGAATGGCACAACAAAGAGCATTAAAGCATAAAGTATATACAAAACATAATTTTTATCAATATCACTCTCACAGCTGCTCTTTGAGTAAAACAAACAGTTGAAGGAGAGCAAATGCATATGTAACTTTGTGAATAGTTACTTCCACTTCATTTCTCCATGCATCTGGTATACGTGTAAGCTACAACAGAAATTTAAAAATAAAGCATTAAAGTTTTTTCTGCCCAGCCATATTGTACGGTATCTTAATTTGTACCTATCCTATCAGTTAGCGGAAAATCTCCCTTGCAGTATCCTTTTAACGATAAACAGTTAAATTACCCACAACAAATGGTATCTATTTGTGTTTAAGCAGAGTGCTGATGACATCATCAAGGGAGCTGAATGGGCCAAGTCCAACAATGCGAAGCATTCAAAACTGGGCATGTAGTTACAATGGAAAAATCCCCCAAAGTTACTCATCGTTATAACCACTGTACGCTTGAGTATAAGTGACTCTCTCAGTTCACCATACTCTTAGCAGAATATACTTTTGAAATCAAAATATTAACACCCACAGCAAAACATAAGGAAAAGTCCTAATCATCCAATCCTTTCAAAATTATTTTGAAAAGAATCTACCCAGAACACAGAGTCATAGATTCATAAAGGTCTACAGCATGGAAACAGGCCCTTCAGCCCAACTTGTCCATACCGCCCTTTTTTTAAAAAAAACCTCTAATCTAATACCAATTGCCCGCATTTGGTCCATATCCCTCTATACCCATCGTACCCATGTAACTATCTAAATACTTTTTAAAATATAAAATTGTACCCGCCTCTACTACTATCTCTGGCAGCTTGTTCCAGACACTCATCACCCTCTGTGTGAAAAAATTGCCCCTCTGGACACTTTTGTATCTCTCCCCTCTCACCTTAAACCTATGCCCTCTAGTTTTAGACTCCCCTACCTTTGGGAAAAGATATTGACTATCTACCTTGTCTATACCCCTCATTAATTTTATAGACCTCTATAAGGTCACCCCTCAGCCTCCTACACTCCAGAGAAAAAAGTCCCAGTCTATTCAGCCTCTCCTTACAACTCAATCCATCAAGTCCCGGTAGCATCCTAGTAAATCTACATATCCAACTCAAAGCCGCGTGATGATGATAACCCTCGACTTAAATTCACACTTGCTACATATCGCTACTGCATCGAACCTTGAGAGATATAATTTCCTTACATTACAAACATTCATTCTTACCTTGTGAATGGGCTTTGCTCAAACTACAGACCTGCAGAAATAAAAGTAGATGGTAAGAAATCTTTTAAAGGACCACATTTTAAGCTGACCAAATATGCCAAATTCAATTTTATTACAAGTGATTCATGATTTTGTTTTTTTAAAACAATACTATTCAATTCGCGATAAGATTCAATGTTAAATTCTCCTTATTGTGTACGATAGAAACAAACTTACCAGAAGTGCGCAGCAGAACCAAACTGCAACTCTTGTAATAGCTCCACACATTTTTTTCTTTTCCGGCTGCAGGATTTTATAATTCGGGTTTTTAGGAGTCACATAAAAAGGAATTGTATACAAAAGGTAAAGTCAGTGAGTTTGACCGGTGACTGTCCTGATGTCGGCTCCGTATATTAACACTGTGAACGAACACATGGAGCCCTCGGACAACAGCAGCAGCCTAAATTAAGTGGGCGATATCTCTCACCAGTGGCTGAACCCTGATGCAGATTTCTATCCCCTGCAGAAAATCCCCTAGCAAATCTATTTCATGAGGAATTTACAAACACATCTATGCAATAAAGTTACCAATGCACATAATAATACTTATGATACCAGTATCTAATTGAGAATATTAAAATTATAAACCCATCCAACTACATTAATTTACATAAAATTGAGAATTTAAAACTATAAACCGATCCAACTATATTAATTTATATAAAATTGAGAAGTTTAAAACTATAAACAGATCCAATTACATTAATTTACATAAAATTGAGAATTTAAAACTATAAACAGATCCAACCACATTAATTTATATAAAATTGAGCATGTTAAAACTATAAACCGATCCAACTATATTAATTTATATAAAATTGAGAAGTTTAAAACTATAAACCGATCCAATTACATTAATTTACATACAATTGAGAATTTAAAACTATCAACCGATCCAACCACATTAATTTATATAAAATTGAGCATGTTAAAACTATAAACCGATCCAAATACATTAATTTATATAAAATTGCGCATGTTAAAACTATAAACCGATCTAATTACATCAATAGAAACGAAAGCAGCCTCGGAGACACGGTTTGTGGATTGGGGTGTGAGGTGAAGCTGTAAACACAGTTTGCAATGGTTCGGTTTGCGGGGAATCTCTGGCTAGTTTGCCCTGAGTGGATCCAGCTCATCGCCCTCAGGGTGGAATAAACTTACCTGAGAGTGACAGCAAAGAGCAGGATTTCTTCAACAAGGCGGCGGGGAAAACTCCGCAATGACTTGCCAATAATGATCGGATAACGGGGTCGAAATTTTAAACTGGTCGAGTGGAAAATTAATTGGTCTCCAAGTGGCGAAACCCCGTTTTACCCCATGAAAAAAAACTGAATCTCCAAATTCTTACTCCAAATATAATCCTCTTCTTTAACACCGGACTCCTCTCTTCCTTTCTTTTAAAACAAACTTAAATGTAAAATTGATGAAAGTTCTGATTCCAGAGCCCGCCCGCCCCCCAACCCTGCGAAGAAAAAAGATCTTCAACCTTTCTTATGGTAATGAGGCCATTTTTGAAAGTACCATTCAGGGCTTTTTTCCCTCAGCCTGAAATCACCAACCTCCCCACACTGATCTTTCTCCCTTCCCTTGCACCCTCTAATCTCATTTCCAAACGGCACAACTCGCCTCAGCTGGCAGGGCTGTGTTTCCTGAGGGAAGTTGAACATTTAGAGGGGAGAAGATGTTCCTCATGGCGGGATCACTGTGTGAACTCTCTGCCGCGCGCCACCCCTTCTCCTCGGTGACTAAAGCGCCCTTGCAACACATTTTTGTTTTGCAAAATTGAAACTGCGACAAAAATAGACAGTCCGGGGTCTCAGCTGGGTCGAAATCAGAACTGTTTCCCTTTTACTGCGAAATGGAAGTTGAAAAAATGCCCCACCGAGTTTCAGAAACGAAAGCAGACAACCTCAGAACTGAGAATGACTTGACTGGAAGCAACAAGGGGCCTGGAATAAAAGGATTTTATTTGGCCATAAAAACACAAGGGCCTGATTAAGAAAATCTGCATTATTAGTGATCAATCCTGCATTCCATCCTCCCCCCCCCCCCCCCCCCCCATTTCCTACGATGATTTCTGCTCTTCCAAAAATTGGATGTGCCCCTTAAAGAGAAAGGGAAAATGTCCATTTTGAAAGGCTGAAAGAAAAAAAATGTTGAAGCACGCGCTAAAATAATCAGGACACAGGTAGCTGACTTAAGCAAAAGCTTGGGATACTTAAGAATAGTGCCTTTATATTGCAAGTTTAGTGTCAGTGGGAGAGTGTACAGGATAGAAATGCTATCAAGGATGAATAATAATCATTATGAGGTGAGACTTGAGACAATAGGACTGATTCCACTGGCAAAGGGAAGGTCAAGAGATTTAATAAAGGCTTTTAAAATTACGAAGGGATTTGACAGGGTGAATGGTGGTGTGTTACAGACCACTCTGAGTCTGGGTTGCTGTTGCAATGTGCACTTTCACATGCATGTTGTATGCTGAAGCTATGGGTGGTGATGGTGGAGGCTCCAACTTTCTTCCCATCCCATAGTTGACCAGGAATTCTTCCTGCTCTTACCGCCTGCCATTGATAGGGTGAATAGGGAAAGTCTATTTCTTTTTGTCGGGGAGTCAGTGACAAATGTAAGACTGTCAGCATGACGAAGGAACAGCCTGTTCCGAAAGCTAGTGGCTTTTGCTACCAAATAAACCTGTTGGACTTTAATCTGGTGTTGTTAGACTTCTTACTCAGCATGAGATTGAGCAGTGAGGTTGGGAAAAAAATCCTTAGATCCTGGAATGCTTCCTTACAAAGATTCAAAAAGCAGAGAATGGTTACAGCACAGAAAGAGGCCATTCGGCCTGTTGTGTCTGCTTGACTAGTTGAGTCAGAACACCAAGTGAAGAGTAGTTAAAAATTTGGACCAGTGTAAGATACAAGACAAAGAGAGACAGACAGCAGCAAACTGGGATTGGATTAGGATTGTTCTAGTAAAAAGCCAACAAAGAAATAGTGCGTCAAATAGTTTCCTCCTGTGTAAATTTCTGTGATTCAGTGCCAAGTGATTTCACTAATCTGCAATATAAATTCAGGTCAGATTTTGAATTTTGAGAATACTCCGTGGAGAGGGTAATCTCATACTATTGTAGTTTGACAAAGCATGGAATGTAAATCCGTTGCATTGCCAAGTTTATGCCTCAATGCAACAAAGAAGGTCAACTTCCGTGGTAAGCTTGCATTTCCTTTGAACAGAACTTTAACTTTATGATTGACGTATATGCGACGATACACCACAAGGTGAAAAATGAAGGCTTGTACCTTTGGGGTAGACAGTATTAAAATCAGCTTACCATCATTACCTAATCCCCATGTAATCTATAGAAAACGATATACTGATAAGTAATAAAGCTCAGGCTAAAAACCAGTAATCCAGGTAATTGTAGTTAGTAAAATTATACAGAAGAATAAATCGGCAGATAAACATAAATATAGGGACTCATTAACATTACACAATATTTTCTAAAACAAGAACAGCTCTGTAATTAGGCAGTTCTCCCCAAGTAACTTGTTTGAGCATGGAACCATGATGCAAAATCTTACTTAAGAAATAAAGTTCATAAAATATCCTTGCTTACGTGTCTAAGAAAACAAACCTCTTTTTAAAATTTAGGAACAACCTGCAATGTGCCACAGACAAGGACAATTTTATCCCAGTTCAGACAACACTGAATGAGCAGTCACCAGATCATGATTCATGCTGTCTGCTGATGACTTACAGACTGTAAAAGTTAAGCAGTTGGCATAGATTGCACTGATCAGCATTGTCATCATCATGAGTTTCAGAGCAGGTGTTCAGAGAAATCATAGGAAAGTTACTTCAACTCAAAGCAGTTTCTAGAATCCCTACAGTACAGAAAGAGGCCATTCGGTCCATCAAGTTTGCACCAACCACAATCCCAGCCAGGCCCTATTTCTGTAACCCCACATATTTACCCTGCTAATCCCCTGACACTATGGTCAATTTAGCACAGCCAATCAACCTAACCCACACACCTTTGGACTGTGGGAGGAAAGCGGAGCACCTGGAGGAAACCCACCTAGACACAGAGAGAATGTGCACACAGACAGTGCAGACATAATGGGCTGAATTGCCTCCTTCTGCTCTGTAACAATTCTGAGATTCTGTAAATATAAGTGGTGGGATACTCCAAATCCTGGAAGTCCTACTAATTCTATTCTGGGAGATTAAAAAGGAGTCAATTTGAAAACAATTGATTAGTTTGGTGCTCCTGACAGACAGTGACCTGAGGCCAGAATTGAACCCGGGACCCTGGCACTGTGATGCAGCAGTGCGAACCACTGTGCCACCGTGCCGCCCCAATGGTTGGCATTTTCTAAGAAGAAAACTCAGGGCCTGCATTAACAGATCGAAATAACATTTGTTCACAAAGAACTGCATACTCCCTCTAAGAGCATCTCGCCCAGACCACAGGATTCCTCAGGTAAAATATTCTATTTCTCACCAGCGTTTAATCAGTTTCAAAATTCAAAGATCATGACATTTTGATAATTAGATAATTTAGGATAGACTTCTGAAGAGAGAAATTATAGTGAACTCCAATATTTACAGAGTATTTCACTCACTGGCTCATCAGCTGCCTGCTGGAATAGATGTTCACTAAGGAAATTTGATACAGGACCCCAGTTATGCTCCTTTTTCAACAACTGAATTAAGGCAAATAAAGGTTGCAATTAAATAGCATTATCAATTATGGTAGGGTTTAAAGGCATCATCACTCTGATTGATGTTCTGATATATTTATACTTGTGAAATAGAGCAATTATCTAAAAGGGCAAGCTTATCCTGCAATATGCTCAAAGTCCTACACATCTAGATGTATCTTCACAGTTAGGTATGAATATTAAGAGCCTTTCTCAGGATTGGAAGGTGTACCACTGGGAAGTTCAAATCAATTTTATTTTCTCTCTCAGGAGCACCAAACTAATCAATTGTTTTCAAATTGACTCCTTTTTAATCTCCCAGAATAGAATTAGTTGGACTTCCAGGATTTGGAGTATCCCACCACTTATATTTACAGAATCACAGAATGGTTACAGAGCAGAAGGAGGCAATTCAGCCCATTATGTCTGCGCTGGCTCTCCAAATAAGCATCGTGACTTAATGCCATTCTCCTGCTTTTTCCCCGTACCCCTGCATATTGTTTCCAATCAAATAATCATCTAATGCCCTCTTGAATGTCTCGATTGAACCTGCCTCCACCACACCCTCAGGCAGAGCATTCCAGACGCGAACCACTCATTGCGTGGTAAAGCTTTTTCTCACTTCACTTTTGCTTCTTTTGAAAATCACTGTAAATCTATGTCCTCGTGTTCTTAATCTTTTTATGAGCAGGAACAATTTCTCCATATCTACTCTGTCCAACCTCCTCATGATTTTGAACACCTCTATCGAATCTCCTCTAAGCCTTCTTCTCTCCAACAAGAACCGTCCCAACCTCTCCAATCTACCCTCATTACTCCCAGAAGGACTGACTGTCAGTCAGATACAAACTGAACCAATTCCACATCATTGAAAAAAGTTTAATTATTTCTCTCTCCATGAACATTGTATCAAGTAGCTTGCTGAAGTCAACTGACCAGCCGTCAATCATTTTAAATTCTGATGTACAGTGACTTGATTTAAAAGAAACAGCTATTAAAATAAAAATAGACAAAATATTTTTTTGTTGCTAAAGGTATAGAGTGGAAAGCTGCATTGGTACATATTGTTCATAGTATTACTGTCCCACGGTGTACAGTAAACATTTAAAATAATTCTAATTTAGAACCTCGGATCCTCAATGCTGTGTCATTTTATTCAAAATATATATTCAAATATAGAATGGTTTGGTGAAGGCAGAGGGTTAGTTGTCCACTGTCCTCATATTTCCATCCATGTAGTGTATCACATTTTGGTCCTTAGTCAGGGGAGTACAAATGTGTACTCCCTCCTTCTCAAAGTGTCATCCTTGGCTCCAGTGGTGGCACTCTCACCTGTGAGTCATGAAGCTTGTGGGTTCCAGTTTCACACCAGACAATTTGAGCCCTTAATCCAGGCTGACACTTCCATACTGGATGTCTAAGGAAGGGTGTGTTGGCCTTGGAAAGAGTCCAGAGGAGGTTCACAAGAATGTTCCCTGAAATGAAGAGCTTGTCATATGAGGAATGATTGAGGACTCTGGGACTGTACTCGTTGGAGTTTAGAAGGAGGAGGTGGGATCTTATTGAAACTTACAGGATACTGCAAGGCCTGGATAGAGTGGACATGGAGAGGATGTTTCCACCAGTAGGAAAAACTAGAACCAGAGGGCACAACCTCAATCTAAAGGGACGATCCTTTAAAACAGAGATGAGGAGGAATTTCTTCAGCCAGAGAGTGATGAATCTGTGAAACTCTGCCACAGAAGGCTGTGGAGGCTGGGTCATTGAGTGTCTTTAAGACAGAGATAGATAGGTTCTTGATTAATGAGGAGATCAGGGGTTATGGGGAAAAGGCAGAAGAATGGGGATGAGAAAAATATCAGCCATGATTGAATGGCGGAGCAGGCTCAATGGGCCGAGTGGCCTAATTCTGCTCATATGTCTAATGGTCTTATGGCAATGTCTTGCTTCAGAGGCGCTGTCTATCAGATGAGACATTAAACTGAGGGCCCATTTGCCCTCTCAGGTGCATGTGAAATATCCCAAGGCTCTGTTTTGAAGAAGAACAGAGGAGATCTCCTGATATTCCAGCCAATATTTATCCAACATCATTAAAACCGATTATCTGCTTAGTATCACATTGCTGTTGTGAGAGCTTTCACTGCAGCATGACCATACCTCAAAGTATTTAATTGGCTGTAAAGTGCGTCGACACATCCTGATGTTGTGAAAGGTGCTATATAAAAGCCAGTCTTTCTTTCAATGTACCTTGTCCTATGGTACTAATTCAAAAAAGAGCAAGGGAGCAACCCCAGTGTTCCAGCCAATATTTATCCCTCAATTAAGATATCTGGTTATCTGTCTGGTCAGATATCTGGGTGGCACATTGGTCAGCACTGCTACCTCACAGTGCCAGGGAACTGGGTTCAATTCCATCCCTGGGTGACTGTTAATGTGAAGTTTGCAGATTCTTCCCTTGTCTGCTTGGGTTTCCTCTGGATGCTCCAGCTTCCTCCCACATTCCAAAGATGTGTAGGTTCGGTGGATTGGCCATGCTAAATTGCCCCTTAATGTCCTAAAATTTGTATGTTAGGAAGATTAGCGGGGTAAATATGTGGGATTGTGGGGATAGGGCATGGGTAAGATGCTCTGACAGAGGGTCGGTGAAGATTTGATGGGTTGAATGGCCACCTTCTGCACTGTAGGTATTCTTTGATTTTATGATCATCTTACTGTTGTTTATAGGAGTTTACTGTGTGCAATCTGGCTGCTGCATTCCCTATGTTACAACAGTGATTACACTTCTAAATTATTTCATTAGCTGTAAAGCATTGAGTGTTATATCCTGGAAAGCCAAATGGTGAAGGGGGAAGCATTGGTATAGTGGTATTGTTGCTGGATTAGTAAGCTAGAGACCGGGTCTGGGGTTTGAATTCCACTATGGCAGATGGTGAAATTAGAATTCAATAAAAATCGGAAATTAAAAATCTAATGATATCCGTGGAACCATTTTTGATTGTCATTAAAAAACCCATCTAGTTCACTAATGGAAAGCAAATCTGTCATCCTTTCCTGGTTCGGCCGACATGTGATTCCAAATCCACAGCAATGTGGTTGACTCTTAAATGCCCTCTGGCGTGGGTGATAAATGCTGGCCCAGCCAGTGACACCCTTAGCCATGAACAAATAAATAAATAAATATATAACTGGACTCAGTTATGTGCACTTCACACACTTTTATAAGTTTTTATTTACAAGGATATGGGGACAATTCTCACAAAACTATTCGAAGTGTCGAATTCGCGTAAAAACTGGAGTAAATCCCACAGTTTTTTCAGCAGGAGTTTCAAAGTGAATCTCCCACACTCTGTGCACTGCAGAGTGTACTAGCATGATTCACACGAAAAATCAGTGGGTGGGGCCTATTCCCGCTGGAGAGGCCGGTAGCATAGCACTGAGCAAGCCACTGCGATTGAGACTGGCCATCGCTCTGGCCGAGTCACAGCAGGCCACAGCTGAGGGACTGAGCAAGCTTCTTGAGATTCTGCGCCCCATGGCTGAGAGGCTCAAGAGCTTGCAGGAGACCCAGTGGGACAGCGCTGAGACACAGCCAGCTACTGCAGCAGCCCTTGAGAACGTGGCCCAGTCGCAGAGGGTCATGGTTGAGGGGTTGCAGAGCCTGGCCCAGTCTCAGAGGGCCACGACTGCCGGGTTGCAGAGCGTGGCCCAGTCTCAGAGGGCACTTGGTGTGGTCATTGAGAGGTGGCCCCCGACTCAGGTCGCCATCGCAGAGGGCTTGACCACCATGAGTAGGATGTCGGTGGTTCTCCAGGACTGGCAGTGCCAGGTGACGCCGGATATTCTGGAGCTCACTGCAGAAGCACTGCCATCCCATAGAGTGACCCAGGGACTCACAGGAACCCCAAGGGAGGAGGAAGGGCTTGAGCCCATGCCAGGACCTTCCGGCCAGGAGGCTGTGGCTACACCTTCTGACTCCCCCATTCCTGACACCGGGGCATCTCAGGGGCAGCGGGATGAAAAGTGTGCCATGGATACATCCCAGGCACCTGGAAGCAGGCCAGGGCCCTCAAGGTCCAGGGCCTCCAAAGGACTCCCGCCACACATATCACAGGACACAGGGTATGGTAGGCAGCTGGCCCCCTCCACCTCCGATGTACATTCTGGGGAGTCACTGAGACGAAGTGGTAGGCCACGCAAGGTTAGGAAGTTGTAGTTGCACTGAGGTGGCACGGGCGAAAGGCTTCACTAGTTAGAAAGATATTTAAGCACCTTAACGTTTTCTGTTCACAAGTTTTTATGTTAGAACGTCATATTTAAATATCTTTATTGCAATTAAATGTTTTTTCACCACCCACATGTGACTAATTTGTCTCAGATTTGTCTTGAACAGGAATCCTCTTCCATTGATGATCACCGGACAGATACTTCATGTTGATGTCAGTTGGAGAGGCCCCTCAATGCTGTGTCACTGAGAAAAAGGAGACATTGGTTCCCCAGACCCCACGAGCGATTCCCTCCTGTCCCCCACCCGCCCCAGGGCCCTGTATGGGGTTTCAGATACCTTACCCACTACACAGACGTGGGCCGAGGTGCCAGCGAGTTCAGGTAGGAGTCAGACTAGTTTGCACCAGAGCATCATCATAATGGTGCTTAGCGAGACGTCATCACCCTTCTGCCTGCCAAAAAACTCGCTAACACAGAGTACCCAGGCCCCCCACTCTGGTGTGACAATGTTGCAGGACATAGAAGGAACTTGGGGGGGCGGAGGGGGGGGGGGGGGGGGGGCGGAGGGTGGGAAAGGAACCCACAGACACAAACCCCTGGCGCGTGAACAGCCTGGTGATCCCTTGCCACCCTTGCATGCCTCATTTGGGCTGCCAGCCCTCCAGCGCCTGGTTGGTGTTCCTTGGCACTCTCCTCTTCTTCCTTCTCTTCCTCTTCCTCCTCCTCCTGCTGGTCATCCTCCACAGCGACACCTGGCTGGTCAGCCTCCATGTCCCCCTCCTCCTCCAGTAGGTCACCTCTCTGTACAGCCAGATTGTGCAAGGCACAGTACACGACCACTATGCGGGAAGAGATAACTGGGCTGTACTGGAAGGCTCCGCCAGATCGGTCCAGCCCCCAGAATCGCATTTTGAGGAGCCCAATAAACCTCTCCACTATCGCGTGGGTGACTACATGGGCCTCATTATAGCCGGTCTCCGCCTCAGCCACAGGCCTTCACACAGGCGTCCTCAGCCATGACCTAAGCGAGTAATCCATATCACCCTCGAGCCACCCCTGCAGCCTGGGCTCCTCCTCAAATGCCTCCATGATGTCCAAGCTCCGGACAATGAAGCTGTCGTGCACGCTCCCTGGATATCTTGTGCAGACATGCATAATGTTCATGTTATGGTTGCACACGAGTTGAACATTCAGAGAGTGGAACCCCTTTCTGTTGATGAATCTCCGTGGATTCTGTAGGGGGGCCTTGAGGGCGACGTGTGTGCAGTCGATGGCCCCCTGTACACTAGGCATCCCCGCAATGGCTGTGAACCCTGCAGCCCGGGCTTCCTGATGGGCCTGGCCCAGGTTATATTTGATGTACTGCCCAACCCGGGCATACAGGGCTTCTCTGACCTGCTTGACACAGATGTGCACAGCTGATTGGGAGATGCCACGGACATCTCCGCTAGGGGTCTGGAAGGAGCCAGTTGCATAAAAGTTCAGAGCGGCCGTCAATTTGACAACCACCAAGAGTGGGTGCCCCCCACTGCCTCTAGGTGCCAGGTCCTGCAACAGGTGGCACTGTCTCCTTTCGGAGGCAGAGACATCGGCAGCACACGGTGTCCGACATCTGTTGAAATGACACTCGTGCATGGAACTGCCAGGATCCCTGCTCCCTCCTTCTCCTGCGACCCCCCTCTCTGGGTGAATGGCAGCCACCTCCTGCCTTTGGTGGTCATTTCCCTCTAGTCCTGCAAGTGGTAAGGCCCAGGCCTCCTGGGCCCGCAATTCTTCCTCCAGCTCCTCCTCCTCAGCTCCAGCAGCAACCCAAAAGAACAGAAAGTTCGATTGGTTGCATCGTAAAGCCGTCTCATCACTCGGGAGGTGGGGGCAGGGAGAGATGGAGAGGAACACGTGTAGAGATTAAGGAACACTGTTTGCTCCCAGCGCATCAACAGTCACTGTCCATATTCCCCCAGCCACATGCTCCCCACAATCACAGCCCCCCTCAATTCCCCCAGCCACATGCTCCCCACATCACAGCCTCCCCCAATTCCCCCAGCCACATGCTCCCCACATCACAGCCTCCCCCAATTCCCCCAGCCACATGCTCCCCACATCACAGCCTCCCCCAATTCCCCCAGTCACATGCTCCCCACAATCACAGCACCCCCAATTCCCCCAGCTACATGTATCCCACAATCACAGCCCCCCCCAATTCCCCGAGCCACATGTACCCCACAATCACAGCTCCTTGCAAAGTTGAGAGGCTGCAGCAGTGCAATTTGCAAGGGCTTTGTGCACATCCTTCTGCTGGGATTGAGCTGAGTGCACTAGGATCCAGCAGCACCGCAGGACCCGAGGTCAGTGCTGAGATCCGGGTCCGTGCTGCAAGTTGGACATCGGAGCCCCTGCAGAGCAACAGCCCTCCACCCCCCCACACACTCACAGAGCCACCACCAACCCGAGAAAGAGAATGGCCGCAACAACAGGACACCCGTGAGCAGCAGTGAGCCGTCGGATGCTATACACTTACCTCCTCACTAACCCTCACTGACAGAGCCCCAAATCGGACTTTTATGGAGCATGTCTGTTTCGCGCCAATTCCAGATTGGCAAACACGGTGGTAAAGGGGGAAGTGCCGGTAAAGTTGTCCGTGCGGCCCATTAATTCAATTTAAATGCATTCAAATGCATTTAAATTGCATTCACACTGTTTTGAGCGTGGCAATTTTTGGGCCTTGGCAAAGGGGGAACCGGTGCGGAGCCAGGCATGGATTGCGCTACTCGCTTCATACCTGACTTTACCAAGTTTTTGCGCCTGAAAACGGTTTGTACCCTCACTACCAAATCCCTCTCTTGTTGACCAGACTGTATGCAAACTCAGCATCCTACTTGATCCCTAGGTTCTGAGCCTATACATGTTTCAGCACAAAATGCACCTACTTCCACAAGACTGTCTGCCTCTAAATGTGCCTCAGCCCATCTGCGACTGAAATCTCATCCTTACATTTCTCATTTCCAGGCTCAGCCAGCTATTCAAATACTGTCCTGACTTCCAAATTGCCACCCTCTAAATTTCAGCTCGTTCAAAACTCCGCTGCCCGTGTCCTATCCCGCACTATGTTCCACTCACTTTGCATCTCTGCCTTTGCTAACCTAATTACATCAACTCCGGTTCTCTAGCATCTCCAATTTAGAATTCTGATTTTTGGGCTTCATGACCTTGCTGCTCCCTGTCTCTGCAACATCCAGCTGCCTCACCACCTGTCCCAAACTGTCTGTTTTGTCTGACACTGACTTTTTGCAGGTGTCCGTTCCCTTCACACCATCACAACAGCCATGTTTTCAGCCACCTAGGCCCCATGCTCCTACCTAACCCTTCTGCCAATCCACTTGCTCTCCCCCAACAAAGCCCACCTCTTTCGCCAAGCTTTTGACCATCCCTCCTGTTACTTTTTTTCTTTGGCCTTGCGTCCATTTTATACATGTGGAAGTATGAATTAGGAGCAGGAGTAGGCCATTCTGATCATATCTCTGTGAAGCACTTTGGCATGTTTTTCCATGTTAAAAAATTGATGTCAATGCAAATTGTTTTGATTTGATTGGCACAGTACATTCAAGTAATGATTCCTTTAAGAAAACAAGTTCCAGAATATCAACATTTTGTTACTTTAGAGTTTAGAGAAGAAAGGTTTTTATCTTTAAATAAATGATTTTAAGCTGTATTTCTTAACAAAAAAGTTTATGCAATCATTGCATTTCATGATATGCAATGTGCTGCAACCAGCACAACTATTTTTATGGAACAGACTAGATGAAGGATTGAAGCCTGAAATTAATTCTGTTAAAATTCAATTCTGGTGCATTAGAACATGTTTATACATGTCACATATGATTGGTAGGGTAAATCATTTCAGGGGCACACAGGAGGGAGAGAAATTTAACCCTTCTGTACTTCCATTCCTTTATGATGATGAAAATATACAGCTTAAATATAAGCTAAATTTAAAAAAATGCTTCTGGGTCACTTACAACATTCCAGAGTAAAATATTTGGGCAAGAATTTTAGCTGCCATTTTAGTGCAGAAAAATAGTATGTTATGCCATCCCTTAACATGAAGTTTCTCTTGGCATGCCTAAATACTCTCTAGCGCTCTCCATGACAACCTATTAAATGCACATTTTATATAGTCAGTCCTGTGAGACAGAAGCAAAAAGAAACATTTTCAGCCTAAGGTGAATGAATATGTTTCCATTAATTGAGAAGTAGCCATAAATCATAGAATGTTATTAGAAGGGTGCTAGTGTATTCCAAATTTACAGGATAGTGAACAATGGTGCGTATCCATGGTAAATTTTGATATTGTCTTTTCTTCCAGGGGAACCGCTTTTCCCTGTTAATGTTTGACAGTTCAGTTTAACCAGCGCTAAATTATTTGAGGTTGCACTCCACCCCCACAGCTGGGTGCCTAATTTAGTTAGTTGAGGGAATCCTGGGTAAATGCCTATTGTTTCGCTACATTCCAGTCCCTCGGTTTGGTTGACTAATATCTCACTGCCTTTCTGTAAATTTCAATAATTCTTTCACTGAATGAAAGGTTCCATTCAGAGCTACGTCAACCTCTCTATTCACCTCACGAGAAATCATGTCCCCAGCCTCCAACCGAAGCATGCATGTTAAATAGTGATTTTTGGGATGGTTTCAATCAATTTATTCCTATCTCCTGTCTCTCCTGATTGAATTGCCTGGGTAACGGTATCGCACCTGATTACCTTTCAGAGGATGGCGACGACCCAAGAAAGCAGAAAACAACTGAATAGATTATTACAGGAGATGAGAATTATTAATCTTTGGGATGGTCTTTCTACTCCTGTTGTCCTATGATTCCTCCTTCCTGATATATTGCATCATTGGAAATGTCCCGGAAACAAATTGATTTAATCAGCACCAAAATTCTACTTTGGAAAGTAACATTTGTGTACCTCGGTTACCCCTAACAGCAGTGAGTATTTAAAAACAATTTCTAAAAGGGTGCATTTAAACTGCATGGAAACCAGTTTGATTTTGCGGTGCCTTTTAGAATGTTAATGTTCCTCACCAGTTAAAATTCTGAAAGTAGTGCAATGTTCCCTGGATCATCTTCACAAGGGTGTTTTTGAATTATCTACTGCGGTATGAATCTTTGTCGAATGAAGCACCCAAAGTACAATAAAAGAGTGTCAAAATTTAAGTTGGCAGTGACCATTTTCTCTGACAGTGCTACACCGATTTTTTAATGTCTAAATTTAATATTTTGACAAAACGCCAACTCTTTTCTCACCTTACAGATGCTGGAAGATCTGCTGAGATTTTCCAGCATTTTCTCTTTTGGTTTCAGGTTCCAGCATCCGCAGTAATTTGCTTTTATCTAATACTTTCATGTTCACTAAAATTCACAATATTGGCAATCAAACAGTTACTTCCAGTGCTTTTTACAGCTAATTGACAATAAATAATTAGTAGCACAATTTCAGCAAACTCTGCATATGTAGTTCTTCCAATTGCTGGACACTTCCTGTGCACCTGGAAAACTCTCTGCACTGCTATTCTGAAGCCTTTGAATCTTTAAAGTTAAAATGAGAAGACAGCAAATTGTGTCAGAACCCACAGAGTGGGTGGGGGGCGGGGTGGGGAGGGGGGGGGGGGGAGTGATTCTCCCAAAAGTGCTGAATTGGTGGGAAAACTGGTCTAGATCGTGACTATTTTTTCAGTGGGAGTTCAGACCCGAATCTCCCACATTCTGTGCAATGCAGAGGTCACAATCGTGAATATTATTAAAAACCTGCGGTGGGGGGGGGGCCTATTCACACCAGAGTCTGACAGTTCCAGAACTCTGCGCGTGCGCAGTGGTCCCGATCTATCAGTCTCCCGTTTGCTGGCCAGATCGATCGCTAGCCAGCCCGGGACTCCCTCAGTGCTGTCCCCTCCAATGCCCCCCCACGGCCCGACCGCGGCCCATACGACAATTCCCGGGCCAGCCCTGACACCCTTCGTCCCGGAGCGCCCCGATGTCCAGTCCCCTGCACCCAACAGTGGTGAGCCCCCCTCCCCCAATGACCCCCACCCAACGGGAGGAAGACCCCCTCCCCCTGGGAGACAGGCCCCTTCCGCAGACCACCCCACCCCCCCAGCCTGCGCCGATCGCTGGCCTCCCTCCAGCCCAAACCGATCCCTATGCGGAGTGGCAGCGGGACTCCCCACCCCCACCGATCGCCTCCTGGGCCCCGGCCACAATAGACTCTGCCCCCTTGGCACTGCCTGATGCCCAGTGCCACGGGCATAGGCTGGCACTACCAGGGTGCCCATGCCCAGGGGGCACCACCTCCCCGCTCCGACCCCTGGGGGGCCCCAATTGCCTCCCCCTCACTCCGGCGGCATCTCTCGCGAGTTCCCCGAATGTGGGGAGCTACTCTAAATGCTGCCTGAATGAAGTACTCCTGGCGGGGTGAGAGATGCTATTGAGCCCGACAAGTTCCATTCCGGGCCTGATAATCACATGTAAAATAGATTTAAAATACATTAAAAAAAGATTTAAATTACTTCCCTCTCTTCCCGCCGGTTTCCAGCGCGGTCCCTACTGCGACTGTTCTCTGGCTCTGGGAGACGCACGCGAATCCTGCAAATCCCACAAAATGGCCAACGTGCGATTCTTCCGACCGGACCCGCCAGAAAAGTTGCGGGTCGCAATGGGAGAATTGCCCCCCACATGTTTGCTTTACAAGTTGCTGAACAAAAGTGTTACATTTGTTAAAACAAATGTGATCAAGAATTTAACACATTTGGATTATTTGGTTGTAAGATACAAAACAGATGATAAATAGTTATAAATTAATAGTTATGATTCCTGTACAGTAGAAAATAAAATATGTTTCTTAGTCATTACCTTTAGTTTTGTCAAACTTAATGCAGATATTAATACCTTTGAAAGACTCTTTCAGTTAAAAGGAGCGATGTTGGAGCATCTCCTGGGTGGATTGCTCAGGAACTCATATGGGGAGCACTAGGTACATTTTGTGGGGAGATAGGATCATAGAATCCCTACAGTGCAGAAAGAAGTCATTTGGCCCATCGAGTCTGCACAATCCCCGTAACCCCACATATTTATCCTGTTAATCCCCCTGACACTAGGTTCAATTTCCCATGGTCAATCCACCTAACCCGCACATCTTTGGAGTGTGGGAAGAAACTGGAGCACCCGGAGGAAACCCACGCAGATACGGGGAGAACATGCAAAATCCACACAGTGACCCGAGGCCGGAATTGAACCTGGGTCCCTGGCGCTGTGAGGCAGCAATGCTAACCACTGTGCCACCGTGCCATCCCAATGGCGGTGTAGCGGCAATATGTCACTGAGCTAGTAATCCAGAGCCCTAGGCCAACGTCCACGGGACTTGGGTACAAACTCCATGACAGCCACTGGTGTAGTTTAAATTCAATTAATAAAACTGGACTATAAGGCTAGTCTCTGTAATGGTGACCATTAAACTATGATTGATTGTTGCAAAAACCCACCTGGTTCACCTGGATCCTTTAGGGAAGAAAATCAGAATCAACTCAAATTGAATATGAATTAATAAGTAAATGATACTTCAAATAAAAAGACAAACTTCACTTTACATAGTCGATGCACCAAAGATACATCTTACACAACCACAAGCTAGGAAGTTCTGTGGAACAAAGGGACATTGGCGTGTTTGTCCACAGATCTCTGAAAGCAGAAGGGCATGTTAGTAGGGTGGTGAAAAAGACATATGGGACACTTGCCTTTATCAATCGAGGCATGGCTTACAAAAGCAGAGAAGTTGGAGTTGTATAGAACTTTGGCGAGGCCACAGCTAGAGTACTGTGTGAAGTTCTGGTCACCACATTATAGAAAGGATGTGACTGCATCGGAGGAGGTGCAGAGGGTGCAAGATGCTGCCTGGGGTGAACATTTAAGCTATGAAGAGAGGTTGGAATAGGCTTGAGTTGTTTTTGTTGGAGCAGAGAAGTCTGAGGGGCGACCTGATCGAGGTGTACAAGATTATGAGGGGTATGGACAGAGTGGATAAGGAGCAGCTGTTCCGCTTATTTGAAGGGTCAGTCACAAGGGGACATAGGTTCAAGGTGAGGGGCAGGAAGTTTAGGGGGGAATGTGAGGAAAAACGTTTTTACCCAGAGGGTGGTGACAGTCTGGAATGTGCTGCCTAGGAGGGTGGTAGAGATGGGTTGCCTCACATCCTTTAAAAAGTACCTGGATGAGCACTTGGCACATCATAACATTCCAGGCTATGGGCTAAATGCTGACAGATGGGATTAGATGGGAGTTCAGATGTTTCTAATGTGTTGATGTGGACTCAAGGGGCCGAAGGCCTCTTCTGCACTGTATGATCATATGATAAGTACAACAGGTGGGACAGATGAACTGAGAGCCTGGATTACTGCATAGAATTATGATATTATTGCAATTGCGGAGACATGGTTAAAGGAGGGACAGGACTAGCAGCTTAACATTCCGGGATATAGTTGTTTTAGACGGGACAGAAGAGAAAACAAAAGGGATGTGGGAGTTACATTGCTGATTAAGGAGCACATCACAGCTATGTTGAGGGAGGAGACATTGGAGGGATCTTGTAGTGAGGCATTGTGGGTGGAGCTCAGGAATAAGAAGGGTGAAATCACAATGTTGGGAGTGTACTATAGACCGCAGGAGACAGAGGAGAAGTTGTGTAGTCAGATGCTGAAAAGGTATGAAAAAAGCAGGGTAGTTGCAGTGAGTGACTTTAACTTCCTCCATATTGACTGGGACTCCCTTACAGTCAGGGGCTCGGATGGAGAGCAATTTGTTAGATGTGTCCAGGAGATCTTTTTGATACAGAATGTTGACAATCTAACTAGGGAGAGAGCTAAACTAGACTTGGTACTGGGGAATGAGCAAGGCCAGGTGATCAATGTTTCAGTAGGGGAGTATTTTGGGCTTAGCAACCATAATTCTATAAGATTTTGGGTAATCAAGGATAAGGACAAGAGTGGCCCTCAGGTAAGGGTGCTTAATTGGGCGAAGGCCAATTACATCCAAATTAGACAGGAACTGGGGAATGTGGATTGGGGGCAGCTATTTAAGAGCAAATCTACATCTGGCATGTGGGAAGCTTTGAAAGGCCAGTTGATTGAAGTGCAGGACAGGTATGACGCAAAAATGAAGGATAGAAATGGCAGGATTTGGTAACCACAGATGACAAGGGAAATTGTAAGCTTAGTCAAAAGGAAAAAGGAAGCATATGATAGATCTAGGCATCTAAAAACTGACAAAGCCCTTGAGGAGTACAGTGAAAGTAGGAAGGAACTTAAATGTGGAATTAGGTGGGCTAAAAGGGGCCATGAAATGTCTTTAGCAAACAAGGTCAAGGAGAATCCCAAGGCTTTTTATGCATATATTAGGGGCAAGAGGGTAGCAAGAGAAAGAGTAGGCCCACTCGAGGTCAATGGAGAGAAGTTATGCGTGGAGCCCCAGGAAGCCGGTGAGATCCTTAATAAGTACTTTGTATCAGTATTCATCAAAGAGAAGGACACGACAGCTGTTGAGGTCAGGGATAGGTGTGTAAACTCGAGAGAATGTCAATATATCGAAGGAGGAAATGTTGCGTGTCCTAAATTGCATTAAGGTAGACAAGTCCCCGGGGCCAGATGGGATCTATTCCAGGTTACTGTGGGAGGCAAGGGGAGAAATAGCTGGTGCCTTAACAGATATCTTCACATCCACTTTGACTACAGGTGAGGTTCCAGGGGACTGGAGAATAGCCAATGTTGTTCCCTTGTTTAAGAAAGAAAGCAGGGATAATCCAGGAAACTATAGGTCGGTGAGCCTGACATTAGTGGTGGGAAAACTTTTGGAGAAGATACTGAGGGACAGGATATATGCACATTTGGAGGAAAATGGACTAGTTAGTGACAGGCAGCACGATTTTGTACAGGGAAGGTCATGTTTCACCAAATTGAGTTTTTTGAAGAGGTGACTAAGATAATTGATGAGGGAAGGGCTGTGGATGTAGTTTATATGGACTTTAGTAAGGCATTTGACAAGGTCCCACATGGCAGACTGGTACAAAAACTAAAATCACATGGGATTCGGGGTGGGCTGGCTAGATGGATACAGAACTGGCTTGGTTATAGGACAGTAAGAAGTCTCACAACACCAGGTTAAAGTCCAACAGGTTTATTTGGTAGCACAAGCCACAAGCTTTCGGAGCGCTGCTCCTTCATCAGGTGAGTGGGAGTTGTGTTCACAAACAGGGCATATAAAGACACAAACTCGATTTACAAGATAATGGTTGGAATGCGAGTCTTTACAGGTAATCAAGTCTTAAAGGTACAGACAATGTGAATGGAGAGAGGGTTAAGCACAGGTTAAAGAGATGTGTATTGTCTCCAGCCAGGATAGTTAGTGAGATTTTGCAAGCCCAGGCAAGTCGTGGGGGTTACAGATAGTGTGACATGAACCCAAGATACCGGTTGAGGCCGTCATCATGTGTGCAGAACTTGGCTATCAGTTTCTGCTCAGCGATTCTGCGTTGTCATGTATCGTGAAGGCCGCCTTGGAGAACGTATACCCAAAGATCAGAGGCTGAATGCCCGTTCCCCAACTGGAAGAGAACACTCCTGCCTGGTGATTGTTGAGCGGTGTTCATTCATCCGTTGTCGTAGTGTCTGCATGGTCTCCCCAATGTACTGAGGTCTAAATTATTCTGTAAATTGCAGAACACATAGGAACATTAACATACAGAGTGATCTGGGTGTGCAGGTTCACAGTTCCCTAAAAGTGGCAAAACAGGTGGCCAAGGTGAATAAAAAGGCATACGGCATGCTTGCCTTCATCAGCTGGGGCATTGAGTTCAAGAGTTGGGAAATCATGTTGCAGCTACCTTGCTTACGCTGCATTTGGAGTATTGCATGCAGCTCTGGTCTCTACACTACCAGAACGTGGAAGCTTTGGAGAGAGTGCAAAGAAGATTCACCAGGATGTTGCCTGGTCTCAAGGGTGTTGGCTATGAGGAGAGTTTGAATAAACTAGGATTGTTTTAATTGGAAATATGGAGGCTAAGGGGAGACCTGATAGAGGTCTACAAAATTATGAGTCATAGACGGGGTGGATAGTCAGAGGCTTTTTCCAAGGGTGGAAGTGTCAACTACAAGGGGGCACAGGTTCAAGGTGAGAGGGGGAAAGTTTGAGGGAGATGTGTGGGGGAAGTTTTTCAGGAGGTTTTCAGTGGTGGGTGCCTGGAACGTGCTGCCAGAGGAGGTGGTGGAAGAGGCACATTAGCCACATTTAAGAGGCATCTGGATGGGTGCATGAATAAGGAGGGAATAGAGGGATACGGCTGGTGTAAGGGCAGAAGGTATTTCTTCTGTTTAATTAGGTCATCATGATCAGCACAGGCTTGGAGGGCCGAAGGGCCCATTCCTGTGCTGTACTCTGTTCTTTGTTCTTTTGTTTTATTCAAAAGCATAACTGGCCCTCATAAAGCCACATTAAACTAGCAAAATCCCAATGAGTAAGAAGTAGTGATGAAATGTACAGTCAAAATTGTAATTTATGTGAAGGCTTTTGAGGAAATGAGAAATGAGGCAAGACAAATGGAGTTATAAAGGAAATGAATTCTAGGCTGATGGCTAGACTGATGCTACTGATGGCGGAGCAGAAAAAACTTGTGTAAACCAGCGATAAGAGTGGCACAAAGCAGAGGGGCCAGAGAATGAAAATTTGAAATCAATTTATTTTAAATGTTTCAAGGAGCGGGGGAGAATAGGAACAAGAAAGGAGGGGATTGGCAGTATTAA
Organism: Mustelus asterias; assembly: GCF_964213995.1. Classification (NCBI taxonomy): domain Eukaryota; kingdom Metazoa; phylum Chordata; class Chondrichthyes; order Carcharhiniformes; family Triakidae; genus Mustelus; species Mustelus asterias. The sequence goes on from NC_135813.1 coordinate 22,010,726, forward strand.
CCAGAGGTTTTACAGTGAGACAATTTACTGTTCAAAGAAATCTATTTGGTTAAAGCTAAGGAACAAAAGAGGAAATGGTACATTTCTGGATGTTTACTATGGACCCCTAAATAGTGGGAAGTACAAAGAACAAAGAACACTACAGCACAGGAACAGGCCCTTCGGCTCTCCAAGCCTGCACCAACCATGCTGTCCGACTTAACTTAAACCCCCTATCCTTCTGGGGACCATATCCCTCTATTCCCTATTCATGTATTTGTCAAGACGCCCCTTAAAAGTCACTACCGTAGCCGCTTCCACTACCTCCCCCAGCAACGGGTTCCAGGCACCCACTACTCTCTGGGAAAAAATCTGCCTCGTACATCTCCTTTAAACCTGTGCCCCCTAGTAATTGACTCTTCCACCCTGGGAAAAAGCTTCTGACTATCCACTCTGTCCATGCCTCTCATAATCTTGTAGACTTCTAACAGATCGCCCCTCAACCCCCGTCGTTCCAGTGAGAACAAACCAAGTTTCTCCAACCTCTCCTCATAGCTAATGTCCTCCATACCAGGCAACATCCTGGTAAATCTTTTCTGTACCCTCTCCAAAGCCTCCACATCCTTCTGGTAGTGTGGCAACCAGAATTGCACACTATATTCCAAGTGCAGCCTAACTAAGGTTCTATAAAGCTGCAACATGACTTGCCAATTTTTAAACTCAATGCCCCGGCCAATGAAGGCAAGCATGCCATATGCCTTCTTGACTACCTTCTCCACCTGCATTGCCACTTTCAGTGACCTGTGTACCTGTACACCCAGATCCCTTTGCCTATCAATACTCTTAAGGGTTCTGCCATTTACTGAATATTTCCTATCTGTATCAGACCTTCCAAAATGCATTACCTCACATTTGTCCGGATTGAACTCCATCTGCCATCTCTCCGCCCAAGTCTCCAACTGATCTATATCCTGCTGTATCCTCTGATAGTCCTCAGCGCTATCCGCAAATCCACCAACCTTTGTGTCGTCCGCAAACTTACCAATCAAACCAGTCACATTTTCCTCCAAATCATTTATATATATTACAAATAGCAACGGTCCCAGCACTGATCCCTGAGGAACGCCACTTGTCACAGCCTTCCATTCAGAAATGCACCCTTCCACTGCTACCCTCTGTCTTCTTTGATCGAGCCAATTTTGTATCCACTTTGCCAGCTCACCTCTGATCCCATGCGACTTCACCTTCTGCACCAGTCTGCCATGAGGAACCTTGTCAAAGGCCTTACTGAAGTCCATGTAGACAACATCCATTGCCCTACCCTCATCAATCATCTTCGTCACTTCCTCGAAGAGTAGATGGAGAAGAAAATCTGTAGACAAATCTCAGAGAAATGTTAAAATAATAGAGCACCACTAAAGTGGGACTTCAATACTTCAATCACCCCTAACATATATTGGGGGCAGGGGAGGCAGGAAGCAGAGTAAAGGGCAAGGAGGGTGAATAATTCTTCAAATGTATACAGCAGAACTACCTGAATCAGTATTGTCTGGTCCAAAATGGAGTAAAGCTGTGTTGGATCTAGTTTTGGGGATTGAAGGAGGGAAAATTGAGTTGTCACAGTGGAAGAACATCTGAGTAATAGTGATCATAATATAATTAGGTTTAAAGCAGTTGTGGAAAGTGATCAAGAAAAATCAAAGTTGAAAATACCCAAGTGAAAGGCAGATAATTTCTGTGATTTGAGAACAGATCTAACTCAGGTGGATCTGGAGCAAAGCTTGACCAGGAAAATAGTTAATGATCAATGGCAGTTCTTCAAGGCAGAGATACAATGGATACAAACCAAGCATTTTCCACAAGGAGGAGAGGTGGAGCACACAAAGCTAGCATTGCTTTGATAACAAAGAAAATAGAGGTTAAAATAACATGGAAAGAGTAGGTTTATGAAAAATGTCAAGCACAAAGTAAAGTCGAAATAAAAGAAGGCAGAATAACGAACATGCTGGGAGTAATTGGTAAAGGATATAAGGAGGGTTAAGAGAGGGGAATTACAACAGGTTAATGGGTAACATAAATGGGAATCCCCAAATCTTATCTAAAAGGGATAGTGTGGCCAATTAAAGAAAAAAAAGGAAATCTTCTGGAGGCTGAGGACAAGCCTGAGATACCAAATGAGTACTTTGCATTTCTTCTCACAAAAGAAGATGAAGTTGATGGGCTGGATTTCCACCAGGTCAGAATGGCTTGGGAGCCCTTTAAAAATGGTGGGCAGGTCCTGATCCTGGGATTTCCAAGCCCATTCTGGATTTTCCCATTTTCGCGAATGCCTTTTAAGGGTGGGGGCAGATCAGGTCACGATCCCTCATCCTATACTCCCAACCTGGCCGGCTCCTTTGCAGACATGTCCTATTCCTCTGCAATTTTCAGCTTTTCAAGGAATTGTGGTTTGTCGCATCTCTGAGGTTCGTCAATGATAGTCTGCATGAGGGAATGTTCTGAAAGTTTGAAAGGTCCTCCTCAGGCACACCCTCCCCCACCCCCTTTGATGCCAAGTTATGGCTCCAAACAACCCCTGTGGTCTCTCATTCCACTCAGTGCAAAGTATCCTCTCTACCCCAATGGACCCTCACTATCCTATGTCAAGATATAGCACTTCCATGCCCATTCCCTTACTATGCACTGTATGGAATTAATGATATAGAGATAGTAATATGTATAAAATAAGATTTTTTAAAAACACACTTGATAACTTTCCACTTTATTTTTTTAAAAACTCCATATTACTACTGGCTAATAAAAGAGTCAATCATCCAGACCATTTAATGCATCAATAGCTGAAACTGTAAGTACTTAAAACCTCTTTATTTTGTGTTAATAATCATTGTGAAATTGACAGCGTAGATCAGACAGCCAAAGCTGTCAATCAAGTAATGTTTTCCCTGGAACTCAGGTGTTTCAATGGTTTAAAGAACAAAGAACAACATAACAAAGAACATTACAGCCTAGGAACAGACCCTTCGGCCCTCCAAGCCTGTACCAACCATGCTGCTCGACTGAACTAAACCACCCTACCCTTCCAGGGGCCATATTCCTCTATTCCCATCCTATTCATGTATTTGTCCAGATGCCCCTTAAAACTCACTATCATATCTGCTTCCACTACCTCCCCTGGCAGCGAGTTCCAGGCACCCACCACCCTCTGTGTAAGAAACGTGCGTCGTACATCTCCTTTAACCTTGCCCCTCACACCTTAAACCTATGCCCCCAATAATTGATTCTTTCACCCTGGGAAAACGCTTCTGACTATCCACTCTGTCCATGCCCCTCATAATCTTGTAGACCTCAACCTCCGTCGTTCCAGTGAGAACAAACCAAGTTTCTCCAACCTCTCCTTATAACTAATGCCCACCATACCGGGCAACATCCTGGTAAATCTTTTCTGTACCCTCTCCAAAACCTCCACATCCTTCTGGTAGTGTGGCAACCAGAATTGAACACTATATTCCAAGTGCGGCCTAACTAAGGTTCTACAAAGCTGCAACATGACTTGCCAATTTTTAAACTCAATGCCCCGGCCGATGAAGGCAAGCATGCCGTATACCTTCTTGACTACGTTCTCCACCTGTGTTGCCACTTTCAGTAGCCTGTATACCTGTACACCCAGATCCCTTTGACTATCAATACTCTTAAGGGTTCTGCCATTTACTGTATATTTCCTATCTGTATTAGACCCTCCAAAATGCATTAAAAGATTTCTGGGTTCTCACCCAAGCCTCATTATGCATTCTTGGAAATTCCATAGCACCGAGGCAGGCTGCTCTGCATCCAACAGTCCCTGTGGCTGTGTCTGAACTTTTGGCTGGGTCGGCTGGCCCAGCTGAAGGTCACACCTGTACTCCAGCAACACATGCACACACACACACGCACACACAATGAAAATCCTGTCTTTGCGGGCACTTTCTTCTGAGGCAGGTGGGCCAAGTCGGAAATTTTCCCACTCCGGTTACCCACCTCAAGGGTAGAAATCCAACCCAATATTGCAGTAGAGGTTGGGAAGGAGGGGGCGTGGGGGTCGGAGAGATATTGAAAAGGATAAAAATAGATAGAAAGAAAGTCTTAATTAGGTTGACATCACTCAAAGTTAACAAGTCACTCAATCCACATGGAATGCATCTGGGTTTGCTGAGTGAAGCTAGGGTGTAAATAGAGTAAACTCTGACCACAATTTTTCAGTCTTCCTTGGATAAGGGAATTATGCCAGGGGAATGGAGGATTGCAAATGTTATGCACCTGTTGAAAGAGGGAAGATGGTTAAACCTTGTAACAAAAGACCAATCAGTCTAATGCTAATGATGGAAAAACTGCAAGAGAACACTATCAATATCAAAATTAATTTTAACTTGGAACTGCTTAGGTTAATAAAGGGGTAGCCAGCACAATTTTGTTAAAGATAAAAGTTTGTGATTAAAAGAGCAAATGCTGGAAAATCTCAGCAGGTCTGGCAGCATCTGTAAGGAGAGAAAAGAGCTGATGACCCTTCGTCAAAGCTGAAAGTCTGAGATATTCATATTGTAGAGTGAGGAAATGAAAGATGAGTCATAGCCACAAAACCAGGGGAAAGGCTAAGAGGTGCTAATGGCAGTACATAGAGAGAATAGAAGGTGTTAAAGTTTGTGACTAATCTGATTGAGTTATTTGATGAAGTAACAGATAGGATTGCTGAAGGTAATGCAGTAAATGTTACTGATATAGATTTTCAATAGGCATACTGGCTATTTCCTCTCTCTTACTAACAGTTGATCCCCAACCCCCAGAATATGAAGCTTCTGATGAATGCATGAAGACAGTACCTGTGTAAAGAATCCACATGAAGCTGCCTGGAAATATGGAATGCCGTAGCTGCACCCACATAAATTGCATTTGAACTGGAACAAAGTATGGATTATGCCAAGTTCCTGCCAACTCTGGGCGTTTCCATTCAGCCTGAATCTCCAAACACCAGAGAAGGTACAAAGGAGATTTACAAGGATGTTGCCAGGAATGGAGAAATTGAGTTATGGTCACGGTGAGAAGTCTCACAACACCAGGTTAAAGTCCAACAGGTTTATTTGGTATCACAAGTTTTCGAAGCACTGCTCCTTCATCAGGTGAGTGATTTGAGTTATGAGAAAGGATTAGATAGAAATTGAGTTATGAGGAAGGATTGGATAGGCTTGGGTTGTTTTCCTTGGAACAGAGGAGGCTGAGGGGAGATTTATTTGAGGGATAGAACATTGAGGGGCCTAGATAACGTGGAACTTATTTCTCTGTGCAGTGAAATAAATAAACTGGAGGGACAGGCGTGAAGTAATTGGCAGAAGGATTGGGGGAGAATTGAGAGATTTCTTTTCACCCAGAGTGTGCTGGGATGTTTGGAACTCAGTTCCTGAAAGGGTAGCAAGTGCAGGAGTCTAAAGGGCTACAGACCAATAACTAGGAAGTGGAATTAGGCTGGATGGCTTATTGTCAGATGCCTCAGACATGGTGGATCTCTTTCTGTGCTGTAAATTTTCTATGATTCACCCCCTTCATAATACTAAAGTTAACAAGAGAGCACAGCTGAGGGCAAGGACTCCCGACATTGTTTATTCTTGAATTCCCAGTTTAGAAGGTACCTGGTATAATTTGGAAGATCAGTACATCAAAAAATATGAGACATGCCAACCTCTAGGTGGGCATAAGAGGCTCCCAATTTAGGGGCATGCAGTCTATTGGAACAGCCTGAACCATCATAAAATGATATGTCCTGCTTTTGAAAAAGTGTTACATTTTGCACAGAGGTATGTAATGAGGTGCTTTTAGACAGTGAGTGGAAGGTGGGGGGACAGTTGGGGAGGTAGGGAAGGGTTGGGCCTAAGTGCATTGTGTCAGCCCCATCCCCCTGCCCCCCTCCTTCCCCCACCACCACCAATGTTGGGTAGTTGCTGGATTTTCAAGCAGAATTTAACTGGCAGATGCAGCAATAGTGAATCAGATTATTGTTGGCCCCATGCAAGTAGTGCACTTCCACTGACCCAGTAATCTTGAGCGGGATTAGTGCTGGTGACCCACGGAAGGTTTCATCCCAATTTAACTGCTGAGATCACAGCCTGCAAATTTTTGGTGCCAGCTACATTCGGAGGGGAAGGGTTTCTACTCAAGATGGCTGTTGCAGGTACACATACATAGACATCAGCTGCATGGGATTTGGCTGTGTTATGCAGTCAGTTCCTACAAAATCTGCGAACAATCACTGTTAAGGTTCACACATGAACCTTGATTCCCTTACTGGTTAAATATCTGTCTATCTCACCCTTGAACTTAACAACCCACCCTACGCAGCCCTCCGTGGAAAAGAAACACATGAACTTACATTGTCAGAAAGAACAGTGGCCCATGCACCAATAAGGAATCAATGCCTTCAGGAGAGAGAAATAAGGAGATGAAGCTATTACTTATGCTGCAATCACATCTATTATCATTATAATTTCAAAAACGGAGTCTGAATTAATAAACTATTGACCAGAAATCTCTTAAGCAATTTGCCAACATAAAACCACTTCACTGAAAACTGCAATTTTCCATCATCATCAAATTTACTTCAAGCCCCATGGAACATAGTGACTCAACTGGCTACAGATGGCCATGGCCAATTGACTATTTGTAGGATTAGAGAGATTCAAAAACAATGGAGTTCTTAAGTTCAGAGCCCTAAATAACACAAACACAATTACCATCTCAAAATGCGAGGGACAACAAGATGTCTAGTTGTCAAGATGTGTCAGTAGGCACATGTTCAGAAATGGTTTTATTTGACTTCATTCTTTAGATGCCATTCAGTGAAATATTTAGGAGCCTGAGGTTGAAAGAACTTTGCTGTTTTTGGGGGGAAATGCAAGTTTGTTCTGTAACCACGGTAACAAGGCTGATCTTATAACAAAGTGTAATTTTTCTTCTAGCTGCCAACGAAACAATGGAGAGAATGACCTACTTGAAGTAAAAGGGCAAGGTTTCCACCAAGTTTCTTCACTTCACTGATGTTTGTGATGACGTGAAATAGAATGGAATCTGGAATGTTTTCTGCCCACTGCGTGACTCAGGTTGCTATTTGTTCCACACAAGACGTGGCTGGCAGTGCAGTGTGTGTAGGTGGTCTCCTTCTGAATTGCTAAATTCACGACAGGTTTTGAAAGCGAGGAATCTCAATAGCAGGTCAAACCATTAGCATTGTTCCATTTGCAGAATCATTATTCATCACCATGAGACATCTCTGTTCCCTTCCCTCATCCTGCAGAATCCAGTAACACTCCATTTCACCTTTAACAATTTGAAACACCATTTGAACCTGATCACTTGTCTGCTTGAGATGAAAGTCAAATTTCCAAAGAATAAAAATGAACGGGACATAATTTAGTAATTTCTTTATTCACATTTAGGAAAACAGAGTGTGCAGTTACTTTGCTACTGTGTGCAAAGTTGGTCTGTTGAATTAATACCTTTCTAAATATAGATATATACATATAATATATAAATATATATTTAAATATAAATCTCAGGGGGCTTGACAGTGTAGATTCTGTGTGGTTGCTTCCCCTTGCAGAAAAGTCTTGGAACAGAGGGCATAATCTCAGAGTAAGGGGTCACCCATTTGAGACAGAATTGAGGAGGAATTTCTTCTCTTAGAGAGTAGTGAATCTGTGGAATTCTTTCCCATAGAGGGCTGGAGAGGCTAGGTCATTAAGTATGTTCAAGGCTGAGATAGACAGATCTTTAACCAGTATGGGAATCAAGGGCTATGGGTCTAAGATGGGAGTTGAGCATTACCATCTCAGATCAGTCATGATCTAATTGAATGGTGGAGCAGACTCGATGGGCTGAATGGCCGACATCTGCTCCAACATTGTATGGTCTCATAAATCAAAATATCTCCTTCCTCTCCCTAATTGTATCTATGCTTAGAATAACTCTTATAAAAGGGCTTGTAAAATTTAATTTACTTTCACTGTTCTGAACCATATTATGAATTGGCTTATTGATTTTTATCTGCAAATATCCTCCAATTAAATACAAGGATGACTGAAGCCGTTGTCGTTGGTCCCCGCCACAAACGCCAATCTTTAGCTACCAACTGTATCTTTCTCTCTGGCCAGTGCCTGAGGCTGAACCAAACCATTTACAACCTCGGTGTTTAAGTCGTGTTTTTACCATAGTTAGACAAGGAAGTTTACTATGAAAGGTCTGACACTGGGAAGTTCTGAAGAACAAAGGGACCTTGGCATGTTTGTTCATAGATCTCTGAAGGCAGAAAGGCAGGTTAATAGGGTGATGAAAAAGGCACACTTGCCTTTATCAATCCGGGTATAGATTATAAAACAGAGAGGTCATGATGGAGTTGTATAGAACTTTGATGAGGCCGCAGCTGGAGGACTGTGTGCAGTTCTGGTCGCCACATTATTGGGGGTGCAGAGGAGAGTCGCCAGGATGTTGCCTGGGATGGAACATTTAAGTAAAAAGAGAGGTTGGGTAGGCTTGGGTTGCTTTCGTTGGAGCAGAGAAGACTGAGGGGCGACCTGATTGAGGTGTTCAACCTTATGAGGGGCATGGACAGGGTTGTTGGAGAGCGACTGTTCCCCTTAGTTGAAAGGTCAGTTACGAGGGGTCACAAGTTAAAAGTGAGGGGTGGGAGGGTTGGGGGGATTTGAGGAAAAACCTTTTTACTCAGAGTGGTGACAGTCTGGAATGCACTGCCTGGGAGGGTGGTGGAAGCGGGATGCCTCACATCCTTTGAAAAGTACCTGGATGAGTACTTGGCACACCATAACATTCAAGGCTATGGGCCAAATGCTGGCAGATGGAATTAGGTGGGCAGGTCAGGGCCTTTCATGAGTCGGTGCAGACTCGAAGGGCCTCTTCTGCATTGTAGGATTCTGTGATTCTGTGACATTTTCAGTAGCATTATCAGACAATGTTTGATACCGTGCTAAAAAGAAAGAAATCTAAGGACAACTCAGCTTGGTAAGAGGTTTTAAGGAATGACTTCAAGGAGGAGAGAGACGTGGTGAGATGGATAGGTTGAGGGAGGGAACTCCCACGCTCAGCGCCAAAGAAGCTGAATGCATGGAGTCATGTGTTATAATAATATAAAGGCATAAATCATTCATAAGGAATTGGGTAAACATGTTTCAGTTCATTGATTATGAGCATTTAGAGAGGTTTAGTATGCTCAGGAATACTCAGCATGGCTTTGTCAAAGGCAGATCGTGCCTTACGAGCCTGGTGGAGTTCTTCGAAAATGTGACTAAACACATGGACGAAGGGAAGGCGGTAGATGTGGTTTATATGGAGTTCAGCAAGGCGTTCGATAAGGTCCCCCATGCAAGGCTTCTAGAAAAAGTGAGAGGGCATGGGATCCAAGGGGCTGCTGCCCTGTGGATCCAGAACTGGCTTGCCCAAAGGAGGCAGAGAGTGGGTATAGATGGGTCTTTTTCTAAATGGAGGTCGGTCACCAGTGGTGTGCCCCTGGGATCTGTTCTGGGACCCTTGCTGTTTGTCATTTTCATAAATGACCTGGATGAGGAAGTGGAGGGATGGGTTGGTAAGTTTGCCGATGACACGAAGGTTGGTGGGGTTGTGGATAGTCTGGAGGGATGTCAGAAGTTACAAAGGGACATAGATAGGATGCAAGACTGGGCGGAGAAGTGGCAGATGGACTTCAACCCAGATAAATGCGTAGTGGTCCATTTTGGCAGGTCAAATGGGATGAAGGAGTACAACATAAAGGGAAAGACTCTTAGTACTGTAGAGGATCAGAAGGACCTTGGGGTCCGGGTTCATAGGACTCTAAAATCGGCCCCGCAGGTGGAGGAGGTGGTTAAGAAGGCGTATGATGTGCTGGCCTTTATCAATCGAGGGATTGAGTTTAGGAGTCCGGGGATAATGATGCAGCTATATAAGACCCTCGTCAGATCCCACTTGGAGTACTGTGCTCAGTTCTGGGCGCCTCATTACAGGAAGGATGTGGAAAAGATTGAAAGGGTGCAGATGAGATTTACAAGGATGTTGCCTGGATTGAGTGGCATGCCTTATGAGGATAGGCTGAGGGAGCTCGGTCTTTTCTCCTTGGAGAGACGTAGGATGAGAGGAGACCTAATAGAGGTATATAAGATGTTGAGAGGCATAGATCGGGTGGACTCTCAGAGGCTTTTTCCCAGGGTGGAAATAGCTGCTACGAGAGGACACAGGTTTAAGGTGCTGGGGGGTAGGTACAGGGGAAATGTTAGGGGGAAGCTTTTCACACAGAGGGTGGTGGGCGAGTGGAATCGGCTGCCGTCAGTGGTGGTGGAGGCAAACTCAATAGGGTCTTTTAAGAGACTCCTGGATGAGTACATGGGACTTAATAGGATGGAGGGTTATAGGTAGGCCTAGAAGGTAGGGATATGTTCAGCACAACTTGTGGGGCCGAAGGGCCTGTTTTGTGCTGTAGTTTTTCTATGTTTCTATTAATTCGAGGCACATGAACATATATACATGGATATAAAGCTTGAAGACATAAGTGCTGCAGAGCTGTGTGTGTGTGCTCTGCTGAAAGCAAAAGTTTCCATGGCACCATCCTTTCTAGCGAATGGCATGCTGCTATCCCTCAAAGGAATATTACAACATTACCTTTTTTTAAACATATTTTCCCCCCTTCCAAAGAAGTATATCTATTTACAATACATGTACATGTTTAGTTACCATTATATAAGTGTATAGAACTGATGAATCTATGAGCCTTTAACGTGTAGAGGTAATCTGCTGGTATACCTAGATCTTATATTGGCAACCATTGCTGGAGGTGTCTTTAATTGCTCACAATGATTTTTGGGATTGTCATTCTTGGATGCTGTTCCTTGTTGTATTTGGGATCTTGTCCTAGATGCATAGGACTACACAGCAGTTGAGGAGCTGGAATGGATCTGCTTTGTCCTAATTACGCCCACCATTGCACTTTTGTGTAATGACTTCATAGAACCTTGGTTCCAAACAAGATCTTGTCACCTTGGCTGGGTGCCGCGTACCTTTTGTGGAATCCTGGAAGCAAACTTGTTATCTCAACTAATAAATCTGGTAATTCCGTACCCGCATTTTTATTGTGCACATTGGCCATCTTCTCTTGCAGTTTTACAAGATGCTCTCTAGATTCAGAGAAACTAGAATGGTTAAGAGTCGGTAAATTTGTATACACTGGTCTGCAAACACAAGCTCTCAGATGTAACATTACAATTTGTAAATCTTGCTTGATTTGTTTATAATTTAGAATTTAGGATTTCACCATGCTAAACATGCATTCAACTGGGCATTAGGTCTAGGTTAATGAGGGAAAGAAGGAGGTCTTGTGGCACAGTGGATAGCATCCCTGACTCTGAACCAGAAGCTTCAGATTCAAGTCCCACCCCAGGACTTGATGGCCAAGGAAAGTGCTTTCATAACTTGGTCAAACATGTTGAGTATGACAACCTGCAAATCTTTCCAAACATGCCAATGGCTGGTGGTAAGAGTGGTAGAGACTCCTGGTCAAGCACGCTTGATGTGGGGTAGTGCCTCTCAAACTATAAGTGCTTGGTGATAGACCAGTGACCTGTTCCTGGAATTAGCTAGCTAGGATAATAGACAAAAATCAACCTTAGTGCACCACTAGGGAAGAGAATTGGAATGAGGGGAACAAATAGTGCGGTCAATATTCCACTTCGTATACATATCTTGAAATGGCTTACCAATAAACTGTGGACCTTTATCTGTAATGATTTCTATAGGCATAAATTGAAAATAGTACTCAGTGTGTATGTGACAGTTTACATGACATATTGTGTAATTGTCGAATAATGGGGTACTTGGTAAAGTAGTCCTTGATCAAACCAAAGTCAAGGCCATGGACATGAAAGAGATCGGATGCAGTTTTTGGACCAAGGATGGGTAGGAATTTCATATGGAATGAGTGGTTCTTTGTTCTGACTTGGTATATGCTCTTGACATGCCTTGATTGATGATAACTTCAATGTCATTGTTCATACCCAGCCAATAGACTGTCTCCCTTAGGGAGCGAGTCTTCTTGACGGATCTATGCCCAAGTGTGAATGGTGAGGTTGTTCAACAATATAAAGTTGCAAAGATTCCAGTATGATGACTTGCCTGCCTTTAAAAAGGACTTCCTGAGAGATGCTCATCCCAGTAAGGCCAAAATGGTCTCACGTGTTTGTTGTTACGATCCCAGCTGATGTGACTACGGGACAGTCAGCTCCCAGAATGGAACCCACCTCGATAGATCCCAACTTTTTATTTTTTGTTTCGAGATATTGATGAACAGCCACAGGACCACTAATTAACTTTTAGCAAAAGAATAAAACATTTATTAAACAAAAGAGTGGGCGGCACAGTGGTTAGCACTGCTGCCTCGCAGCACCAGGAACCCGGGTTCGATTCCCGGTTTGGGTCACTTTCTGTGTGGAGTCTGCACGTTCTCCCCGTGTTGTGTGGGTTTCCTCCAGATGCTCCGGTTGCCCCTCGTCACCACACTCCGGTGCTTGTTCGGATACACTGAGGGAGAACTTAGCATGGCCAATGCGCCTAACCAGCATGTCTTTCGGACTGTGGGAGGAAACCAGAGCACCCGGAGGAAACCCACACAGACACGGGGGGCACGTGCAGGCTTTGCACAGATGGTGACTGAAGCTGGGAATCGAACCTGGGTCCCTGGCGCTGTGAGGCAGCAGTGCTAACCACTGTGCTGCCACACCATGCTGTGATCACCATGTTAAAGCAGGGGAACTATGTGTAGAGAATTTGTTTGTCCCGTTTTGGATAGTTGATATTAGATTGATTATATTTCACTGCAACTGTGCTTCTTTTTCACATTGGTAAAGGGCTGAGAGGGCCATTGCAATTGTATCCGCAAATCTTTCTATTCTTTGCTAAAATTGAAGTCATTGTATTGTTTGACATTGTCGAGCATTACAGTAACTGGTGAAGCTTTCCTTCATGTTTGTCATCTAGCCTCATTCTTTCAGAATAAGAAATTAGAGTTGTAACTAAAAAGAAACAAGCATCCATAACAGCCCTAAAGATTCATTTGACAGGCATGTTGTCTGATTAAAGTACCAAAATAAATGCAGTGAGCAATCCTCCCACAAAAGGACCCAGAGGAACATTTCTGGGAATATTTATTTTATTCAGGAATGTGGACAGCAGGATGGAGGGGGTGGAGATTCAAGAGCAGCGTAAAAGTCTTAAGTCTGCAATTTGTAAGTACGCAACTTGATAACTTGCAGAAAAATTCCAATTTAAATACTGAGATCCATTCCTGATAAAAATCTCAAAGTCTTTTGAAGATAGGCCCTTCAAGAATGTTCAGCCATGATCCGAGAGACCACCAAGCTTTCATAATCATTGCAAATGTATCTGCAGAATTCTATACTGAAAATTACGACTCTAGTGATTTATTCTAGTGTTCTCTGTGGTTTTTGCCAGCACCTGAAAAGTGTGGACGCAAAACCAGCCTGGTAACCCTATATATCATAATACAGTATATTAGCATTTCAATATGCTGTAAATATTTTTGCTTCAAATTGAACATGACATGATTATCAGCTATATTCTCGCATTACTTCCTAGCAGTAATTGGTGTAGGAGTTTGATATTGCAATTAAATTATATGACAAATTTGGGAATCTTGTAGTAGGTCAGAGATCATGCATGTTACAAACAATAGGACTGTTATATCATGTTACGAAGAATAGAGTTAATTTTCCTTGGACCCCTAGTGTCAACCACCATGTGTGGGTGGTGCAGTTGAATAGCACTGCATTTGATATCACTTCCTAGTAGCAATCAATTCCCTGTTTGTGACATGGCCAGTGGTCTAGAAGGAAGAATGATGGTCAGAGTCAGAATGGCCATCTCATTTCATTCATGAAGTCACTCAAAATGTTGGATTAAAGCAAAATGCCTCCAAATTCCAATGTCCAATCCTCATCACTCAAAGCAAATATTTTCCTCACTTGACAAATCCTCATTGTAAATTCAAAATTGTTCATTCAAAATGAGTACATGTTGATTGCAAGCATTAATCAGTGATAAGGCAATGGCAAAAATGGCAGTAACTTGGCTAATGTTCAATAAGGATACTAAATGACAAAAGAGGCTGTTTTTCATTTAGAAAAATATATAACAAATAAATAGGTAAATAAATATTTTTACTTCAAATTGAACTTGACATGATTATCAGCTATATTCTAGCATTACTTGCTAGCAGTTATTGGGCTGGAGGTGATGGGTACTGGCAGATATTGGGGCGGGGGAAGGGGGGGTGCATGATGGGATTGGATGGTAGGGGAACAAGAGGAACCCTAAAATTATTTGGTGTTGTCTTCAGGACATTTTGATGTATTCAACTCATTTTTGCGTCCATCATTGAAGATGGACGGAAGTAAATGTTTTTGCCCTGTTAGTCTGTGAACAATATGTCTAAAAAAGACCAGTGAACAAATGTCAACAAAATTTGATACACAGGGTATAGCCCAAGGAAAAATTGATTACTTTTTGGTGAAGATCTGGATCCTGGAACTTTTTCCAGGATCTGTTAACATTGGGAGATAGGGTGGTTTTTGTTTTTTTTAAAAAATGCTGTGGGTTGTTTTATTTTGAATGTTGTTGACTGTTTTAGAATCTTGTGGATGTTCTCGGCTGCTGTGATGGAATTTGTCACGGCTGTCAAAACTCTGTGCAGAGTTTTCAGAGCAGGTTGCTGGATATGGATTAGGCTAAAGCTGCCTCAGTGAGATGGAAGTGCCTAATAAAAATATTTTCTTTTTCAGCTTTGTCATTACAAAGTACCAACCAGACAGGGAAAAGCCTCAAGGAAGAGCTGCATAATTGAACTAACAGTGGGAGGCATGAGTTCTACTGAGTGCCCTCTTCACTTGTTTAAATTTTTTAGCAGGCTGGATGAATAGTTACCTATCCTTAGGAATTAAAAAGAGAACTCACCCACAAAGTTATTAGGAAGTAGTTAAGCTGTTTTCCAATTACAGGCAGCCAAAATATTAATAACTAAGATGATTAATTACATTAAGGAATGGATCACAGATGTTCCACAGTCTAGCCTCGAGTCTCAATTCCAATTACTTTGTTAGTTTTAAGATTAAAATCCTTCCTTTTATAATGGCTACCTGCCCACAGGAATTGCGATCACACACTACAATGCGTGCATTTATCATCCCATTTAACATGCTGCATTAAATGTTACTTCGCTGTGCAAATGTTTTAATACTCAGAACACAATAGTACTTAGCTATCATTGCCAGATGATATCAGTGGACCTTGTATTAGCTGTGCAGTGAAAGAAGTTTCTTGGAAGATCACTGATATTTTCATCACTTGATAGTCATTGCTGAACTTTGTGAAGAAAGTTAGAAACAAATTGAGAAATTGACCTTATAATTGTTGATAATTTCCCTTAATTCATCGTGATCTACAAGTTTTTGTAAACATCTTAAGCTATAAGCTATAATTCACTATTGTGGCTCAATATTAAACTGACAGAAGAAAAATTAAACAACTGTATGGAACATCTTTAAAGTTTTTAATTTCATTGACAGTTTTGACATGTCTGTACTGGCATATGAATGGAATAAACTTAAAATGTTAGGTGTCAAAAACAAGCATAAAATGCTGAAAACACTCAGCGGGTCAGTCAGTACGAAAGCAGTTCAGGTATAACCAACCTATCATCAGAACAGAAAAGACTGATGTATTTCATTGTGGTTTACTCCAGGATGTGTAGATAATGGATTTGAATCAGAGAATCCCTGTAGTGCAGAAGGAGGCCATTCAGCCCATCAAGTCCGCACAGACTTTCAAAAGAGCATCTTACCCAGATCCCCCATCTCCGTAAACCCATCCATTTACCATGGCTAATCCACCAAACCTACATATCTTTGGACACCAAGGGCAGGATTTTATGGCCTTGCTCAACCTGAAACTGTAAAATCCTGCCCAAGGTTAGCAGACCTTCCCATGGTCCGCCCCTCACCCCCTCTGATTCCCATGGCGGATGGGGCGGTAAAATTCTGGCCCAAGGAGCAATTTAGCATGGCCAATCCACCTAACCTGCACATGTTTGGACTGTGGGAGGAAACCGGAGCACCCGGAGGAAACCCAGCAGGCACAGGGAGAATGTGCAAACTCCTCATAATCATCCAAGGCCATAAACCCAGGTTCCTGGTACTTTGAGGCAACAGTGTTAACCACTATACCACTGTTCTGCCCTCAAATAGGGATGTGGTGACTGAAACAGAGAGCGTCCCAACATTAAAAACATGTATCTTAGGTGGTTGAAGGAAAGGGGAATAACGTGACTGAGGAAAAAAGTGGGCAGGACTACTCTTCTGAAGATTTACATTGGTTTGCTCAAAAGACTTGTTTTTATGTGACAATTTCTCTGTGTAGGTATACATTCCTAATTCTATGATTCACAGAATTGCATGTTTAGGAAACATCTGCTGATTATTGATTTCCATATTAAATTTGCATTACTGAAAAGGGAACTTCCTTTTCAGAAATATTTTCGCTAAGATATGCTTCAGTATCTGAAGCAAGACAGATCCAGATTCTGCTTTATGCTGATCTATAGAGAAATGGAAAGTTTAAAACACACCATTTTCCAAAAGGTGCCATATAAATTCAAGTAATTGTTAGAAAGACGTTAAACCGTAGTGGACTGCACAAAGGTAACGTTTTCACTTTGTTACGTTGAGATGGTTTTTAACCATGCACCTTGATTCTTAACACCCAAATATCCTTTCTGTCATTTCACAAAAAAGAACAACTGGAATCAGTTGTAGCGTGAAAACAGAACAATTAGGCAAAAACCTCCCCTCTAGCTTTTAATTCTTTTGACTGATGCAAATATACCAGCTTTAATTATTGCGATTGTTTCAGTCCAACCCACCAAAGTCAATACTTAATCATGTTCTATTTTTACGTGATCCTGTGAAGGTTGATTTCCCAGTCAGCCCTCCCAGCAAGAAGTGTCACTTGCATGGAGTGCCAATTGGGAAATCGGAGGACCAGAGACAAAATATATTTTTTCCATCTATTTAAATGAATAGAAGATCAGGGGCTTTTAGTTTGTGGTTCCCTGACCAGTAGTCGCTGTGAGTACTATTACTTATCAGGAACCTTTCTAGGGAAGGTGTTCCATGGCCTCCAGGTGAAAAATATTAATTTGATTTAATTGGTTCTGATCGAAGGAATGAAACCTACACCTCTAACACAAGTTCTGTAGAAGTAACTGAAAATGACCATCTTTTATTAATATGAGAGTCGCAGTGGCAAGATCACCACACTACACGATAGATTAATGCACAAGATACTGAAAAACATATCAAGTACTGAAGTGTGAATTATACCTATGGTATGAAATCAGGATAGCAGGGTCAATTGAGACCTCAGTGGTTGGTTGTCCTTGCCCTTTGGGGAGTTGTCCCAGTCCCAGCTAAGAGTCCCATTCTCAGTGTTAGGAGCCATAGACAACAGCAGAACACGCAAATTTTTGGTGATGATGGCAGAAGAACTAGAATGTCGAGGGACAACAGTTACTTACAGGCAGAGGATCCTTCGGAAAGAGAATTTATGTTTCCTTTAAGCACACATGAAGAGGGCAATAGGAAAACAACTCGCATGTTCTTTTTCATTGTCACTTTGCTCATTTCCTGTTGAAATTGAAAATTGGATTATATTATGGGAAACAGCAAAGTGCTGGACTGTGAAGCATGGCGAAAAGAACAAATGACTCGCCCTTGGATCGTTCACTGCAATAGTATCAAATTTTAGTTCTACGGGATTTCATGTAAGACATATCTGAAAGCATGTAGGGTGAGAGGATAGCTTAATTCTAGATTGTGAGATGATTACTGATTAGACTTCGAGTTTATAACTATATGAAGTAATTGGTGATATTTTCTCAATCATGGTGGAGCCAAACACATTTAAATTTGAATTTTAGCTCCCTTGTACCCCCGTCAATGCTGCTGAGACTTCCACTGGAAAAACTCTCCACAAGATCATTGTGATAAGCTTTAGTGTGATAAATATTTGTGATTATGCACAGAATAAGGAATAAGAAACAAACTCTGGTCTGTAAGGTAGTGCTTATTGAATCACTTTTCATAAATTGTCTCCTGAACCTAGAGGATTGTGCAAAAATCATATAATTGCAGAAATTGTTCCTTAATTTGCACAGCAGCATCATCTGCTTGTACTGTCACTAGGGCTAACCCTCAATATTCACTAAAAGACAAATTCCAGACTGGATTACAATTTTGGCGATTTTAAGTTTCATATTAATAATCTGAAACTGTTGAAAATCATTTCAAGTCTTTGGGCTATGGAATCTCAATTTAATTGAATAGGGGTTTAATACAGACAGGGTGATTGATATGCAAAATATTCCTTATATTACCATTGATATAAAGCCTTGATTTGGAAGTGTTCTATTAAACAGGTGAATAAAACAACCAGATCAGAACCACCTTCATTGCCATGAAGGCTGACAAAGTTGACTTGTAGTTGGTCCATTTATCCATGGAATGTGTGCAAAATCCCCGGCTGGGGATAAGGTCTAATCCATACCGAGTGCATGGAAGAACATTTTGTTTGTGTTGTCTTATGTGGTACTTAATTCTCTTCCTTGGCAAAGTAAAATAAAACATAAGAAACCATGAGAAGTAATCAATGTTGCATTCTGTTCTCACAGAAATCACTGAAACCCTACAGTGCAGAAAGAGGCCATTCGGCCCATCGAGTCTGCACCGACCACAATCCCACCCAGGCCCTACCCCCATATCTCTACACATTTACCCACTAATCCCACTAACCTATGTTCTAATTACTGGTATGGATTATCCTTTCTCTGATTACATTCTCAGGAGCAATCTTGCAACACAAAAAATATTATAACCAATTTCATAGATTAGGACCTTATCATACAGATTTTTAAAACTTGTTCTCCTTTCTCAGAGTTACAAAGCCAATGCGCAGAGTGGACAGGGTAAGCCCTTAATCCACCTCCTTGCTTGTTCCAAAAGCCAATTCAAATTTAAAATGAATCCAATACATAATCCCCACAAAGGAGACGTACTAGATCCAAGCTGACAAGAACAGGCATTACACTGGATCTCGTGCTTGATCCTACACATGCGGCAGGATTTTATGGCCTCGCTTGAGCGAGCCCAAGGTCAACAGACATTTCTGTTGTCCACCCCTCGCCTGCTCCGGTTCCATGGCGGGTGGGGCGGTAGAATTACGGTGTCAATCTTAGCCATATGGCCAAGAAGCGATACAGATAGGAAAAAATCATGTTCCTCAATATAAAGTCACCAGCAATGATCTTAAAAAAAAATTCTCAGTTAGGCAAGCGTGAACACCTTTGTATCACAACTGATTCAAAGATAGGGTGAAATATAGAGATCTTACTCATGTCTGGTACTGTAGCTGCTCTTCACTCACTCCAATTTTAAAAATACACAGTAGATGGAGCCATTGCAACAAGAGATTTATTTTTGAAAAGAATATCTACCCACACATCTGTATAAGAGCCAATCTCATACCTGAGAGAATATGAAACAGACGAAAAGATTACACAGAGGTAAAAGAAAAGTTATTGGACATCTGCTTCCATGATGGAACTCTAGAGGAAACAAAATGTTATACCCTTTGGCAACAACTTGCTATTTTATATCCCAAGACCTTTATCGCAAATTGCAGTGCTAGTTGCATGCCAATCAAATCCCAACACCTCTGCAGACCCAAGGGTGATTAATTCCAACCATCAAACCTAGGTAGGAAAACTTGGAACCCAAAAGCACAAGTGAAAAATCAAATCTCTGGTTGGCTTTTTAAAAAAAATCAAATTACTGAAGGCTTTAGAATTTAGGAAGGAAAACAGTACATTAAACTTAATTTGTTCCCATGATCTTCTCCGTAAATTCAATTCACACCGAGTGTCAGAATATTCTCTGACCATCACATCCCAGAGGGCAAGATAGGGCAAAAACCTGTTTGTGCCATTGCCTCACAATAGATGCTATTGAATTGACCAGAAAAAAAATGTTTATTTAGATTCCTTGCCCCTTAACCTCTTCCCGCCTCCCCTTCAGCTGATGTAACGTGGAAAGATTCACTCTATAGGTATCACATCCTATGACTTTGTACAACAGCACTGTTAGGCTACTAGCTTGAAATTTAACAATGACATTCATGAAAGATATTCTCACTGTTATAAAATTAATGATTTCAAAGCAAGGCATTCTGCCAATTTGAGGCACTTTTGGCAACTAAATTTTCCTCATCTCAAATCTCAGCTGTCCAGGACAGCATGGTGGCAAGCACTGCTGCCTCCCAGCGCCAGGGACCTGGGTTCAATTCCCAGCTTTGGTCACTGTCCGTGTGGAGTCTGCACTTTCTCCCTGTGTCTGCATGAGTTTCCTCCGGATGCTCCGGTTTCCTTCCACAGTCCGAAAGACATGCTGGTTAGGTGCATTGGCCATGCTAAATTCTCCCTCAGTGTACCTGAACAGGCGCCGGAGTGTGGCGACTCGGGGATTTTCACAGTAACTTCATTGCAATGTTAATGTAAGCTGACTTGTGACACTAATACTTAAACTCTATGTAGAGGATATAAATTGTTGGCATTGTTCAGTTAGACTGTTTTATGACCTCTGTGGCCAGTTGCAATTCATTCAAATCAGTTTAAAGGCTGTAAATATTATTAAAATCCATATTCAACAGGTACAGTAGCCTTACACAAAAAATAGCGTCCACTCCAATCTAAAAATTTTACTTGTCCACTTCCTCTCAATTTTTTCCCATTGTAAATTCCCACATCCATATATATGATGGAAAATGTCTATGTGGTTAGATCATAACACCTGTATTGCATTTCTCAGCTCCTGAAAAACAAAGAGGGCAAGCAGCAGATCCAATACCACCGGTCGGTATACTTCCCATATTTAACTTCTCTGCTTCCCATATTGCTACATCTAATACTACTTAATTATAAATATATAATGGATTCCTTCACCTTTGCAAAGACTACATGCAACCAACATTTTGACAACAATAATATGCTAACAGCATAATACTGTAGATGCTAAAAATCTGAAATAAAAAGAGGAAATTCAGGAAAAGCTCAGCAGATCTGGCATCATCGGTAGAGAGAGAAATATAATTACTGTTTTGAGCCCATGTGACTCTTTCTCAGGGCTAAAATCAAGGGCTGACTTTTAAAAAATTCATTTGTGGGATATGGGCGACGCTGGCTGGCCAGCATTTATTGCCCATCCCTAGTTGCCCTTGAACTGAGTGGCTTGCTAGGCTATTTCAAAGGGCAGTTGAGAGTCAACCACATTGCTGTGGCTCTGGGGGCCATGTAGGCTAGACCAGGTAAAGATGGCAGATTTCCTTCTCTAAAGGACATTTGTGAACCAGATGGATTTTTCCGACCATCGTTTAATGGTCATCAGTAGATTCTTAATTCCAGATATTTTTTATTGAATTCAAATTCTACCATCTGCTGTGGTGGGATTTGAACCTGGGATCCCAGAACGTTAGCTGAGTTTTTGGATTAATAGTCTAGCGATAATACCACTAGGCCATAACCTCACCTCAGTATTGAAGGTGAGGCATAGTGACTCAAAATGTTCACCACTGATGCTGCCAGACTTGCTGAGTTTTTTCAACATTTCCTATTTTGATAGCAATATATTGTCTGTGTGCTCATTCAATATTGCAAGCTTATTTACGAACGATTTGCTGAAGGAAGCAATCAACATTTGTGCCATGTTGTGTTTGGAAAATAAAGGTAGTTTTAAGTGATTTATATTTGCATTGGTGAACATTAGAAATACGGTAAAGTTTTAAGTGAGTTTAATTTAATGTTTCTGTGCCTAGGCAAAGGTATTTATATGTCTGGGGTCTGGTTTCAATTCCAACTGTAATTCTATGGTGCTTAGAGAGGGCAGTGATTGCTTAGCATCTAGGGCCTTGTAAGATAGAGAAGTTTTTGAGTTTTACTTTAGCTGGCTTGATTGCAGTTGGAGATAAGTGGTAGAGAGAAGGTAGCTTTCACAGCTCTGCTAGAAGCAGTTGGTTTTAGAAGGCTAAAGTGGGAATATTTCTCAGTCTTGTTAGAAGAAAAGCCATACTATGGAGTAATGGATAATTATAGAATCTCTACAGTGCAGGAGGCCATTCAGCCCATCGAGTCAGCACCAACCACAATCCCACCCAGGCCCTATCCCCATAACCCCACCCATTTACCCTAGCTAGTCCCCCTGACACTAAGGGGCACTTTAGCATGGCCAATCAACCTAACCCACACATCTTTGGACAGTGAGAGGAAACCGGAGCACCTGGAGGAAACCCATGCAGACACGGGTAGAATGTGCAAACTCCATACAGACAGTCACCCGAGGCTGGAATTGAACCCGGGCCCCTGGCGCTGTGAGGCAGCAGTGCTAACCACTGTTAGAAAACAGATTCCAGAGACCTAAAGTCCAGCTAGTTGAGGAAACTAGAGAAATGAAGAGAAGTTTCTAAGAAGTCTGGAGTTAATGGGATAGATTACTGTTCAGTAAAGTCACAGAGAGTTGGAAAGGCATTGGATCATGATAGGCCAGAAATATTTTAAGATTAACACAGATTACAAAATACATTTTAAGCTACAATGAACCCATTAACACAAAGTCCTTTATAAGCACAAAGATTGGCTGTGGTCAAATGCACACACTCTGCTCTGAACCCATGTTAGTGTCTGTGGTTTTCTCCTCAGAATACCCCCAGATGATTTGTCACGTGAGAGTTTCTAAACTCCACTCTCAAAACATACTTTAAAATATTCTCTCATGATAATACTTTCTCTTGGTGGTTTGCATTCTGAAATCCAGTCCAGGTTTTAAAAATGGCTCTTTTAAACAAAGCTTCCACTCCACTTTTAAGTGTGTATTTGTCAGGCCAGTGGTTCCCAAAGGGTGTGGCGAGAGAGGATGGCAAATGTGGCGGTAAGATTCAAGGACAATCAGAGAAACATTTAAACATGGATAGATATTTTTCCAAAGTGAGAGCAAGAGCATCAAGTGATGCTGAGGACGATCCGAGTCCACGTTGTGATCCAGAATCGCCGTTCAAACAGAGTGCTGAAGAAGAATCGTTTAATTCTACACCAGTAGCAGGCCCAAGCAAACCTCCAAAAAAGAAAGTTTGTCGACAATATATGGATAGCTATCTGAGTCTCGGTTTCACATGGACTGGAGATGAAAACGTACCTCGGCCTATGTGTTTGATCTGTGGTGAGAAGCTTTCCAATTCCAATATGGTCCCAAGCAAGATGAAAAGACATCTGTTGTCAAAACATGGAAATCTGGCAAACAAGGATGTTCAATATTTTGAAAGGCTTTTGGAACTGCAGAAATGCAAACGATCATATTTCGAAAAACGAATGACAGTCTCAGATAAGATGTAGATTGTATCTTACCAAGTGGCTGAATTGATTGCTCAACAGACAAAACCACGTACAATAGCTGAAAAATTGATTCAGCCTGCCTGCAGCTTGATTGTGAAAACTTCCTTTGGTGATGATGCTGAGCGAGAAGTTATGGAAATTCCTTTGTCTGATAATACAATTCGCAGAAGAATAGTTAATATGTCAGCTAATATTGAGAAGCATATTTCCGAAAGTATGAAGAATTCTAAATTTGCCATTCAAGTTGATGAATCGACCGACATTAGTGGAAAAGCACAGTTGCTTGCCTATATCAGATTCATTCACAATGACGAAATAATCAAAGTTTATATTTTGCAAGGAACTTGAAAAACATACCAGAGGACAAGATATTTTCCAAACCTTGTCTGAGTGTTTGGAAAAAGTTGAGATTTCATGGGATTCTTGTATTGGAATTTGTACGGATGGAGCGCCATGTATGATAGGGAATGTGAGAGGCTTGGCAGCACTCATCAAACAGAAAAATCCAGATGTAATATCAACTCACTGTTTTTTACACAGAGGCATTAATCACCAAGACCCTTATAGCTGATTTGAAGTTGGTTCTAGATCAGACTGTGCACATTGTGAACTTCATCAAAGCAAAACCACTAAAGGCGCGGTTATTTGCTCAACTCTGCAAAGACATGGAATCAAAACATCAATGCCTAATTCTGCATTCGGAGGTTCGCGGAGGTTCGAGGTTTCCCGCGGAAAAGTTTTAAATCGGGTGTTGGAACTGAAGAACGAATTAAGAGAATTTTTGGATCAAGAAGGGAACCCATTGTACCACCAACTGGATGACAATGACTGGTGTGCAAAGCTGGCATATTTGGCCGATATCTTTTCCTGGTTGAATGTGCTCAATACCAGTATGCAAGGCCGCGATGACAATATTCTCACAACTACAGACAAACTAACTGCATTCAAAAAAAAGCTTCAGCTCTGGCTCGGAAGAGCGATGCAACATACCTTGAAATGTTCCCACTGGTAAAAAGTTTTAAAACGAGCAATGAATTGTACGGCCTCATACAGGAACATCTTGCAACACTGGTAGAAAAGATTGATCATTACTTCCCATCGTTGTCTACAGAAAAATTTGACTGGGTTAGAGACCCCTTTGCGAATTCCAGCTGTTCAGGTCTGACATTGGATGAGGAGGAGGAGATGGCCTGCATTTCGAGTGATCGCACCTTGAAAATGAAACACGGGAGTATGCCACTGGACTCCTTTTGGATATACAACCAGAAACAGTATCCACGCATCTCTTCAAGAGCATTAGCTATTCTTCTACAGTTCTCCACGACATATTGTTGTGAAGAGGGATTTTCAGCTCTGACAAATATCAAAGACCAGAAAAGAGAAAGGCTTCTTTGTGTTGATGAGGAGATGAGAGTTTGTTTGTCTCAAATTAGACCTAATATAAATGAGATTACCCGACAAAACAAGCTCACACCTCTCATTGAGTTTGTATACTTACTTAAGGTTACATATGTAAGAGGCTCGTCTATAAGTATATTTTGGGAATGAATCATGTTTTTATGTAGCTGCATTGTTTTATACTTTCTGGATGTCCCATGATCATATTATAAAGTAGTTGTGTTCTATGTTATGAATCAAGCACTGCTAGGTGTTGGTTTTTTTTGTTTATGAATGTATTTCTTTTAAATAAAAAATTCGGTGTGGCGCGAGCAAATTTTTATTCCGAAAGTGCGGCCCAGTGAAAAAAGTTTGGGAACCACTGCATTAGGCTAAGGGGAGAGTAAAGGAAGATTGTATAATAATCCAACTTTTCAAGTTTAATAAATGCTTTTTTCTTGTTGTTAAAACAAACTAGTAATCCTGTGACTCAGTTCTTCCACGTTTTTAAACACAAATCAAATGTTAATCTTTTGAGGCAGGGTTCCATTCTGGGATCTTCCCATCCAGTTATAACATCCACTGGGATTGTTACATTTGTTACATCATGGCAAAAAAGGGCGGAATGGTGAAGTGTCAAAGATCTGACTCAAAGCCGGCATGTTTCTCACCATGGCAACATGTATGCTCAAATAGGTGGTGTGGTCATGGGATCCCCTCTCCGTCTGGCACTCGCTAACATTTTGGTCAGTTTCTGTGAGAAACGCATCTTTGATGGAATGAGCCTTAACTTTCTACCCCCTGCATGCTTCCACTACATACAAGATACATTTGTGATCTTTGAATCTGCAGTCAAGCATAAGGATTTCTTTACACATCTTACTTAATACTCTCCATTGTGTGCTCAAATTCACTTTTAAGATGGAGCAGTCTAACAAGCTCTCTTTCCTTGACATACTAAATGATAAATCCACTAATGGACTTTTCATTACTGTCTATCACAAGGTTAACTTCACGGTCAATATATATATTGGGATTTGTAATGGCTCAGGAAGCCCGATGGGAAAGGAACACAGTTTATTACAGATTGCTCATAGTAAAACCACTACTGTGGTGTACACATTAGTCCCCACCTGGAACTGCATTTCTGATAAAAGGTTCAGATAATGAGCTCCAGCTGCCTGCTACCAGGGGAACTCATACTCAGCGAGCCCCACAGTGGTTATTACACCACCCCCTTCCCAAGTCTGAGGATTCCCCCTTGCTCCCATTACAATGGGGCCTCCTCCGTCTCTTTGCCTTTGGTCTCATCTCCATCACTTGTATGGGGTCAGGGGGCTGTGTAAAGAACAGGTGACTGCCTATTCCGCGAAGAGCATCGAAGAGCCACTACAGGTGGCCCATCTTCGGTCAACCTCTGACTGGATGTCCGCTGCCCGTGTCTCCATGTCTGAGCGAGAATCATCATCCAGATGATTGGCTCTTGAGTTAAGAGGGTGGAGTTTTCCATCCACCAGCTGGTGTGAAGGACGCTGATGGTGGCACGTCCGTAGAAACAATTTTAATTGGTAATGGGTTGAACGGTTATGGGGAGAAGGCAGGAAACTGGGGATGAGGAGCATATCGGCCATGATCGAATGACGGAGAAGACTCAATGGGCCGAATGGCCTAATTTTGCTCCGATATCTTATGAACTTATTTGCCCCGACGGAGGATTCATTGTGACCAAGGTGATCTAAATGCTTCTTTGAGGCCTTCTCCCCGGTAAGACACCAGTCCTGTTTTCTTGAGAATAACTCCCAGAATCCAAGGAGAAGCATCGTCAGAGCTCCTCAGGTGCCCGGATAGCCTCCTGAAGCAAGTGCACATATCGTTTAGGTATTTGGATGGGGTTGTAAAATATCTATAGGGTTGCTATACAATTTTAGGATTCAGCTGCTAGAACATTTACAACTTGCCCGCCCCAAGCTCACTCTCCCAACTCTGTGCTCGCACACTTCCCGACCATTTCCACTCCACCCCTCCCTCTCCTCCTCTCCTGTCATCTCCCTGTCCCAAACTCTCCCTCTCATCTACATCTCCACTCCTCCTCCTCTCACCCACCCTCTTCCCTTCCTTCCTCTAAGTCCCTCCCATCCACCCCTCCCTACTCCCTGTCCCCACCCCTTCCAATATTCCCTCCTCCTCCCTTCACCAGTCTCCTCTCCCGCCACCCCATCCAGTACACCCCTCCACCTCACCCTCACTGGTCCATTTCACACCCCCTCCTAACCCCTCTCCACCCATCCCGTTCCCCCACCAAGCCCTATACCCACACTCTTCTTTTCCTCTCATTGCCCCCCCATCGATATCTCACCACTCTCTCCCCCCCTCTCCAACTTGCCCCCTCCCACTCTCTGTCCTTTCCAACTCCCACCCTTCCCTCCTCCTCATCCCCTATCTCCACTCTCCCCATATCTCCTCCCACTCCCGATCTCCCACATGTATCTCCATATGTACCCCACAAGAAGGTTAAGGCTCATGGGATACAAGGAGAAGTGGCTAGATGGGTGGAGAACTGGCTTGGCCATAGGAGACAGAGGGTAGTGGTCGAAGGGTCTTTTTCCGGCTGGAGGTCTGTGACCAGTGGTGTTCCGCAGGGCTCTGTACTGGGACCTCTGCTATTTGTGATATATATAAATGATTTGGAAGAAGGTGTAACTGGTGTAATCAGCAAGTTTGCGGATGACACGAAGATGGCTGGACTTGCGGATAGCGAAGAGCATTGTCGGGCAATACAGCAGGATATAGATAGGCTGGAAAATTGGACGGAGAGGTGGCAGATGGAGTTTAATCCGGATAAATGCGAAGTGATGCATTTTGGAAGAAATAATGTAGGGAGGAGTTATACAATAAATGGCAGAGTCATCAGGAGTATAGAAACACAGAGGGACCTAGGTGTGCAAGTCCACAAATCCTTGAAGGTGGCAACACAGGTGGAGAAGGTGGTGAAGAAGGCATATGGTATGCTTGCCTTTATAGGACGGGATATAGAGTATAAAAGCTGGAGTCTGATGATGCAGCTGTATAGAACGCTGGTTAGGCCACATTTGGAGTACTGCGTCCAGTTCTGGTCGCCGCACTACCAGAAGGATGTGGAGGTGTTAGAGAGAGTGCAGAGAAGGTTTACCAGGATGTTGCCTGGTATGGAGGGTCTTAGCTATGAGGAGAGATTGGGTAGACTGGGGTTGTTCTCCTTGGAAAGACGGAGAATGAGGGGAGATCTAATAGAGATGTACAAGATTATGAAGGGTATAGATAGGGTGAACAGTGGGAAGCTTTTTCCCAGGTCGGAGGTGACGATCACGAGAGGTCACGGGCTCAAGGTGAGAGGGGCGAAGTATAACTCAGATATCAGAGGGACGTTTTTTACACAGAGGGTGGTGGGGGCCTGGAATGCGCTGCCAAGTAGGGTAGTGGAGGCAGGCACGCTGACATCGTTTAAGACTTAACTGGATAGTCACATGAGCAGCCTGGGAATGGAGGGATACAAACGATTGGTCTAGTTGGACCAAGGAGCGGCACAGGCTTGGAGGGCCGAAGGGCCTGTTTCCTGTGCTGTACTGTTCTTTGTACCCCTCCCCATATTCCCCCCCCCCGCCTCCCTGTCCACGTCTCTCCTCTCTATCTTCCCCTCCTCCCCTTCCCCTCATCCTGACCCTCCATTTATCACCCCCTATCTCCCCCATTTCTCCCTCTCTACATCTCCCCTACCTACCCACCCCTCCCCCCTCTACCCCCATCCGATTTCCCCCATCACTGGATTCCCCATCATCTGACCCCCCTCCCACCATCTGATTCCCCCCTCCCCCATCTGATCCCCCCTCCCCCATCCTATCCCCCTCTCTCTCCTATCCCCCCCTCTCTCTCTCCTATCCCCCCCTCTCTCTCCTATCCCCCCCTCTCTCTCTCCTATCCCCCCCCCTCTCTCTCCTATCCCCCTCTCTCTCTCTCCTATCCCCCCCTCTCTCTCCTATCCCCCCTCTCTCTCTCCTATCCCCCCCCTCTCTCTCCTATCCCCCCCTCTCTCTCTCCTATCCCCGTCTCTCTCTACTATCCCCGTCTCTCTCTCCTATCCCCGTCTCTCTCTCCTATCCCCGTCTCTCTCTCTCCTATCCCCGTCTCTCTCTCTCCTATCCCCGTCTCTCTCTCCTATCCCCGTCTCTCTCTCTCTCCTATCCCCCCTCTCTCTCTCTCCTATCCCCCCCTCTCTCTCTCTCCTATCCCCCCCTTCTCTCTCTCCTATCCCCCCCTCTCTCTCTCTCCTATCCCCCCCTCTCTCTCTCTCCTATCCCCCTCTCTCTCTCTCCTGTCCCTCTCTCTCTCCTGTCCCCCTCTCTCTCCTGTCCCCCTCTCTCTCCTGTCCCCCTCTCTCTCCTGTCCCCCTCTCTCTCCTGTCCCCCTCTCTCTCTTTCCTGTCCCTCTCTCTCCTCGATCCCATTCTCTCTCTCTCCTCTATCCCTCTCTCTCTCCTCTATCCCTCTCTCTCTCCTCTATCCCTCTCTCTCTCCTCTATCCCTCTCTCCTCTATCCCTCTCTCCTCTATCCCTCTCCCTCTCTCCTCTATCCCTCTCCCTCTCTCCTCTATCCCTCTCCCTCTCTCCTCTATCCCTCTCCCTCTCTCCTCTATCCCTCTCCCTCTCTCCTCTATCCCTCTCCCTCTCTCCACTATCCCTCTCCCTCTCTCCACTATCCCTCTCCCTCTCTCCTCTATCCCTCTCCCTCTCTCCTCTATCCCTCTCTCCTCTATCCCTCTCCCTCTCTCCTCTATCCCTCTCTCCTCTATCCCTCTCCCTCTCTCCACTATCCCTCTCCCTCTCTCCTCTATCCCTCTCCCTCTCTCCTCTATCCCTCTCCCTCTCTCCTCTATCCCTTTCCCTCTCTCCTCTATCCCTCTCTCTCTCCCTCTCCTCTATCCCCCTCTCTCTCTCCTCTATCCCTCTCTCTCTCTCTCTCCTCTATCCCTATCCCCTCTCTCTCCCCCGGAAGCAGTGCCCCTCTGTCTGCCGGGTGGAGAGGATCCAGTTCCGGGCTCTCTCTCTCTCTAAGATGGCGTCTCTGAGACTCTGCCAGGAGCCAGTTGGTGGTTTCAGTTTCGACAATTGTCGGAGGTGAGTGCGGCTCTGAATAGCGGGCTTCCCGCTGCTGTCTGTTTGTAATATTGTCTCGGAAAATACCCTCCAGCCGCTTTTACTGAAAGATTTCGTTTTTTGAGGCCTTTAGACACCGTGTGAAGGCGAGGATGACTTGCACATTGCCCTGATGTGGATGACTCATGTTTCACATTCATATACATTTTTTCTTTTAAAAGTTAATATTTTTACACAAAAATCAAATATTTTACTGAATTCGTTTAGCTGCAGTACATTAATTGCATAGAAGCGTTCAAACTAAACGAAATAGCATTTAACTTTGTTTTCATCGGTTACGGAATAGAGATTAAACATATTATTAATTTCAATCTTTTACTTATTTCATTTGGAATATTCGTTAACAAACCGTTTTATTATGTATGTCCAATCTAATATCTTAAATAAATGAACTTAATTTAAAGTGTCAAACGTTTCCTGATAATGCTTCTCACGTATAGATCTATCAATGATCCCAGCTTTCTTCTTTTTAATTGTTTTTCCCAGCAACTTATTTGGTCTAATTGCCAATGGCTTATAATAACTTAAAATAGAAATTCATTCGTTAACTCTTTGGTAATTAAAATTTATTTTATGGTGATCCAAAGGTAAATATTACATGTTAAATCATCACAAACTGACATACTTGTCCATAATTGGACATAGTGGTTTAATATTTTAGCTATTCAAGTTATGTCCTCCCCACCCCCCCCCCCCCAAGAAATTTTCAAGTTTAACAGTAGTTTTCAAATAGCTTGACTGATGAATAAAAAATTAAAGCACAGATGCTGCATATCAGAAACAAAAACAAAACTACTTGGAAATCTCAGTAGGTCAGTCCGGCAAACAGACAGGTTAATCTGTCAACAGAGTTGACAGGCATGACACTTCTCGTTTTGGTTAGATGCCGAATTTTGTCTGGGATGTGCAGATGCCTGAGTAGTTGATTGAAGCTGAGATTAGCTCAACATTAAAGAGTAGGTGTGATTGATAGGAAGGAAATAAGAATAAAATGTTAAAGGAGCATACGCACATCGACTCCTGCTCACACAGGTTAAACACTAACCCGGCCTGATTGGATCAAAGGGCTGTTTCTATATTACAATTCTGTGTAGATTGATTATTTTCTTATAAAATAACTGAAAACAATGCCATGAGAGATCTTCTATTTAAAATCTTTCGGATTTCAAAGTAAAAATACTCAACTCATTAATTAAAACAAATTTCTTTGTTTGCCTTTTCTCTTCCTACTGTTGAGTGGCTGCCCAGCTACTGGATGCTCTCCAATCCGTCACACATTTGACCAATATTTACATGCGAGCTTGTCAAGTGCTGAATGCATCATAGTTGAGTTTAATCCAGTTCGCAGCCATTGCCCAGAATTGGATCACTGCATAATGATCAGCAAGAGGGACCATGGAATCTGTAATCCATTCGACCCATTGAGTCTGCACTGACTCTCTGAAAGAGCATCTTACCCAGATTCACCCCTCTGCCCCATCATCGTAACCCGGGCAGTTTAGCATAGCCAATTCACCTAACCTGCACATCTTTGGACTGAGAGGGGAAACTGGAACACCTGAAGGAAACCCATGCAGACATGGGGAGAATATGCACACTCCACACAGACGGTCACCCAAGGCAGGAATCGAACCCAGGTCCCTGGTTCTGTGAGGCAGCAGTGCTGCTAACCACTGTGCCACTCTGGCCCTAGTTAATTTTTCTCCCCTTTGATGCAGGTCACTAAGGACAACTGTAATCTTAATTTGTTACCAGCTAACTCGACACAGAACAGGGATTGAATATGGGATCTTATATTCCCAAGTGGATAATTAGGGCAGTGAGGGAAATACTCAATATTGTTAAGCAGATGGATGCCATCGACAGTTCTGCAGTAATATTCAAATTATTGGTTTCATGTACCTTAAATATTATTAGAAGCCCTATATATTTTTTCTTCCACCAACTTACTTTCTTTCAACTAATACATAATTGGTCGCAGTTAAAACGTCCAATAGATCCTTATCCAAACCTATAATGAAGAAGTTGTCTTGCATCACATAGTCTTGACTTTAGTTGCGCGTGGTATGTGTAGAAAGTCCAGTTTGTTGATTTTAAATATGGTTTCATATGATGGTATTTATAACCTTTTAAGAATCCTCAGTGATGTGTGTTTTGTTTGCTATAGGAATGCATTTCTTGAAGCTGAACTTACTAAGCAAGGTTTCAAAGTTCTTCAAGCAAGAAAAACTGGCACCACTATTGCTGGGATTGTATTCAAGGTATTATGTTTTAGCTAATTTCTTTGGTATATCACAGGAATCATGAAGCTAAGAAAAAAATGGCTCTTTGAGCACCACTTTATTTATCTAAGATTGTTTGAATGATGCACTTGATCTTGGCATTGCAGTATTGACTATAAACAAACTACTTGTATTAAACTACAACTTTTTTATCAGAAAAAAGAAACCCAAGTAACTTTATGACTTTAAAATTGCAGAGCTCAGCTGTCGCACACAAACTGCCGGTGTTTAAAACTACACAAGAAAAGTGGTGTGACTGGTCAGAAATAATTGGGCCATTCTACTCATTCTAATTTTTGCTGCCATTGATTTATTTTATCTGAGAGCTACCTGATTTTACATCTCTAACACAAAGATCATTTTCACATCAGTAATTAATATGAAATTTGTAAGAGTTTTGAACAGGGGAAAATCAATCGCTGATAGTCTAGAAATTAATTTATAGTGTAATGTTATCATAAATAATACATTTGTATGATTTTTAAAGATTTTAAGTGCTGTACTTGTGATTATTTTGTTGGGCCATGAATGCCATTGTGAGATACTGTGCACATCTGGCAACCTTAGCATGTTTGTCATGGAATTAAGGGCTTGCTATTTCTCCCCTGACAGTATATGATGTTTACTGATTGAGTTTAGTGTATGTTCTTCTTATGCAACCAGAAGCTGTTCTTAAACCAGGAAATGGCCATTTGCCTCTGAAATAAATGCACATCTCTTTAACGATCGTATTTTAATTATCACATGAATGCTGTGAAGGCAAAGAGCATGTTGATGCCAATCAAATTTAGTCTGACTGCATTGGTGCAAGACCAATATTGTACTTGGGTTTGTGTCATGTTCCCATTTCTTGTATCAAGAAAAAACTCTGCATGCTGTAGTACATTAACATCAAGATTAGCATACAATTCCTTAAAAACATTGAACTTACCTTTAAACTCTTTAGCGAAGTGTTGTACTTAAAAGCAAACTACTTGGCTCATTTAAAGCACAGTTTGATAGCTTTCTGACCGAATAGTACCACTGAGAAATTCATAAACTAAGATTCCTAAGCAGGCTAGTTTGTCATTTCTGCTGATTGAAATCACTCAACAAATTTAGACAGCCATATGAACGGAGTGGGAATGGAGGGATACAAAAGAATGGTCTAGTTTAGACAGCCATATGAACGAAGTGGGAATGGAGGGATACAAAAGAATGGTCTAGTTTGGACCAGGGAGCGGCGCGGGCTTGGAGGGCCGAAGGGCCTGTTCCTGTGCTGTATTGTTCTTTGTTCTTTTAGTCCTCTTATGAGATGTTTTTTGAGAAACACAATCAACTAAAAATCACATTTCTGTGGGTTTTTTTTTACCTGTATAGTCAGGTAGGATTAAATTAGGCTGGAGACCATCGGTTAATTGGATCATGTTGATTAACCTTCCAGATATTGCGCCATTAGTTATTTATAACTGCATAATTTTGTAGGGGGATTCAAAAGCCACATTTTGGACTTTCTTTGTGATGGCGATTTAGTGTAACAATGCAGTTCGTGGCATTAACCCCCTTGCCAGCACATCCTGATGGTCAGAGAATGCCGCAAGTGGACCTGAAAAAGGAGTAAGAAATTAACTGGCATTCTTTAATTTCAGTTTTAAACATAAATTTAAAAGTTGCTTCTGCACCTTTCTTTCTTTTGAAGTATTTCTTGGAATGATACATTTAAACGAAGCTGATTTTGAAGGAATGGGACACAAACTGACCATGGTAAATTTGCTTGAATCAGAGAGACAAATAAAGTAATTTGTCTGGTGGGAGGGGCCCACAACAAGAGGGCATAAATCTTAAAATTAGATCCATGCCACTCAGAAGTAAGATCGGGAGACATCTGTCCCCCAGAAGATCATGAATCTTTAATTAATTGATACTTGCAAGACTTGGCAGTGATAGCTTTTTATTAGGTATCTGGGATTTGGAACAAAGGTGGGTAAATGCGGTTGAGGTACAGATCAGCTGTGTTCTAATTGAATAGGAGAATCGGGTCAAGTGGCTGAATAGGTTATTGCTGGTGCTAGAATCACCTTAATTTGGTAAGAATGAGCTTTCATTCCCCCCCCCCCCCAAAAGAATATCTGCGTTTAAGTTATCATGGTGACTTAGCTATTCTTTATCTGCTTTTAGATGCACGGTACATAAATGTTTCAAACCCTGACTTTTCGTTAGAATGCATTTCAGCAATAAGGCAATGGCCCAACATTTCCATGAGACTTGCGCTATTGTAATGAGCTATCTACATTGTGGGGCACATTTTACAGCACAAAAGGATCAAGAAATTGTGGTTTAAATGATTAATTTCCTGGGAATTTTGCACTGCTCACCAAAACAGTGAACAATATATTATAATGGCACTGCTCCCCTTAAAATCAGTGGTGATCACAAATTTGCTATGAAGGTTGCTTTTTCACTGCTACCATTTTAAGGGCCCTTAAATAACATTGCTTTTGGATTCGTTATATTTGTTAAAACAACAGTTTTGATTTGATTTATTATTATTGTCACATGTATTAGTATACAGTGAAAAGTATTGTTTCTTGCGCGCTATACAGACAGTTCATAGAGAAGGAAAGGAGTGCAGAATGTAGTGTTACAGTCATGGCAAGGGTGTAGAGAAAGATCAACTTAGGCAAACGGTTGGTCCCACTGATTTCTTTCACTCGCTCAAAGTCCATTCAAATATACAACAGATGAGGTGGAGGAAAATCTTTAAACTTTTTACGTTGTTCAACTTCTTCTCAATGTTTCACTTTAATGCAAGAATGATCTCGTTATTAGAGCACTCCCACTAAATTTAGATCAGTTTGAACAAGTTTTTTTTCTGTCACTTTTTAAATAAGATTTTATTTCCAGGTGATGGGATTGAGTTAAGAGTTCAAAAGTTGCATTTTCTGACTCGGATGGTGACATTTACACTTACAGAATCCCTACAGTGCAGAAGGAGACCATTCAACCCACCGAGTCCACACCAACTCTCCAACAGAGTATCTCGCCCCTCGGCCCTACCCCATAACCCCACGCATTTACCTCATCAATCCCCCTAACCTACACATCTTGGGACACTAACGAGCAATTTAGCATAGCCAATCCACCTAACCTGCACATCTTTGGACTGTGGGAGGAAACTGGAGCACCCGGAGGAAATCCACACAGACATGGGGAAAATTTTGTTTGTCTTGTGCCAATTTGCACATAGCTTGGGTAATAATCCAAATATTATGACTGTTGAGACTCTGCCTAGTTTCTCCTACTGATTGTGCAGAACCTTCTTCCTCATCCTTCCTATGTTGTTGAGACCGACATGGACCATGGTCACTGGATCCCCTTCCCACTGTAAGTTCCTCTCCAAACCCGGTTGCCTGGACTCTCACTCTTTGCTGCGGAGAATCCCCCTTACTATACTGTCTCCTACTACCACTACATTCCCTTGTGCTCCACCCACTTGAATAGCTTCCTGCACCATAGTGCCATGGTCAGCTTATCCACCCTGCCACCGAGAAGTCAGGACTTAAAATTGGTTACTTTCCTACATAGCAATACAAATAAACCACATTAATGTTCTCAATGGTGAAGCGCCCAGGCGTCATAGTTTAAGGACACAAGGTAAACCTTTTAGGACTGAATTGGGGAGAAATTTCTTCACCCAGAGAGTGGTAAGCCTGTGGAATTTGCTACCACAGAAAGCAGTTGAGGTCAAAACATTGTATGTTTTCAAGAAGGAGGTAGATATGGCTCTCAGAGTGAAGGGGGTCAAAGGATATGGGGTGAAGGCGGGATCAGGCTATTGGGTTTGATGATCAGCCATGATCATAATGAATGGCACAGCAGGCTTGAAGGGCCAAATGTCCTCCTCCTGCTACTATTTTCTATGTTTTTAAGCTGAATATGATTCATACCTTTCAAAGTCTTAAAATACCTCAGAAATTTGCTTTGTAGAAAGTAGTTTCATTACGCTCTGGTTAAATAATTAATTTAAGTAAAATAACTTTGATGTATGCTTTTAGAATATCCTGTTATGTTCAAACAAACAATCTCAATTCTTTTTTTTTTACAATTTCTTTAAGGATGGAGTAATCCTGGGTGCTGATACAAGAGCAACTGAAGGCATGATTGTTGCTGATAAAAACTGCTCCAAGATTCACTACATTGCTCCTAATATTTAGTAAGTTATAAATAGAACCGTTGAAATATCATAGAAACCCTACAGTGCAGAAGGAGGCCATTCGGCCCATCGAGTCTGCACCGACCACAATCCCACCCAGGCCCTACCCCCACATATTTTACCCGCTAATCCCGCTAACCTACGCATCTCAGGACTCTAAGGGGCAATTTTTAACCTGGCCAATCAACCTAACCCGCACATCTTTGGACTGTGGGAGGAAACTGGAGCACCCGGAGGAAACCCACGCAGACACGAGGAGAATGTGCAAACTCCACACAGACAGTGACCCGAGCCAGGAATCGAACCCGGAACCCTGGAGCTGTGAAGCAGCAGTGCTAACCACTGTGCTACCGTGCCGCGAACTATTATGGTGCACAGAATGAGGCCATTCAGCCCATCATATCTGTACTGGCTGAAAAATAAATAACGAGCTGCATATTCTAATCCCACCTTCCAGTACCTTGTCTGTAGCCTTGCAGGTTGCAGGTGCATACCTATGTACCTTTTAAATTTTGTCTCCACCACCAAACCAGACGGTGAATTCCAGACACCCATCACCCACTGGATGAAGAAGTATATCCCTCGTGTTCCCTCTAATCCTTCCACCAGGCAGCAAATTCCAGATAGGCCCCTTGTGTTCCTTCTAATCCTTCTACCAATCACTTTGTGCCCCGTGGTAATTGACCTCCACCGGGGGAAACGGATCTTTCCTGTTTGCTCTGTCTACGCTCCTCATAATCTTGTACACCTCAATTAAGTCACCCCTCGGCCTCCTTTGTTTGAAGGAAAATAGACCTAGCTATCCAATCTCTCCTCATAGCTGTAAGTTCAAGCCTTGGCAACATTCTTGTAAATCTCCTCCGTAGTCTCTCCAGCGCAATTATGTCCTTCCTGTAATGTGGCGACCAGAACTGTAGTTCCAACTATTGCTAACCGGCGTTTTATACAGTTCCAGCATTACATCCCTACTTTTGGATGTCCAACAAAGAAAAGCATTCCATATGCTTTTTCTACCACCACCTGTCCTGTCACCTTCAGGGACCTGTCGACATGCTCTCCAAATCTGATAGCACATATAAAAAATTTTTGGTTTCTGTGATTGTTTCACTGTGTGTATTAAAAGTGATACATGTTAAAAGCCTAATTACTAGTAGGTCCTTACGGCTAGAATTTAAGTTGGTTATCACACAGACTGAATTCGTCAGAAAGCTGATGAGGAACCTTCCCAAATGATGTTACCTTTGCAAATGTTAAAATCTTACATATAACCAAGAGAGAAAGCATCAGATCTGATGTCAAAGCAGAAAATACTGTTTGAGCAAATACAGAGCAGGGAATTGACTCCTGTGGAAAGGAAATAGAGGTTGTGATTATGGAACCTTTCTAGGTTATGATGAAGCGTCATAAACCTGAAACATCAGTTTCTTTTTCCAGATGTTGACTCATCAGGGAAACAACAACTCAACATAAGACACTATTATTTAACTAAGATAAAGTCAGAATGTATGACTTAATGGAACTGAATTGTCCAATTATCCATCAGCCTTTAACCCTGCTTCACTTAGTTTTGACTCCTTACATGCGACTTTGAGGGGTCGGCTGGCAGTGTTCTTCTTTGAGTCAGAAGGCTAATGCTTCAAGTCCCAGTCCAGAGATTTGTGGACATAATCCAGTTTGATACTTCAGTGGAGTTGCATTCTTGGATGTGTTGCCTTTTTGATGTGACATTATACAGAGGCCTTATCTCAGATGAGAGCAAAAGACTCCATGGCACCATTTGAAGAAGACTAGAGGAGTTATCCTGTGTATCATGGTCCAGTTTTTGTCACTGAAGCAGGGTCTCTCATCTTTATTTTTCTGCAAATGTAATTTCTGTCCATTTTTCTTTACTGTCTTGCTGGGTTTTTTTCGTTCTTTCTCTTACCTGTCCATCTACTAGGTGGCTTAATGTGGTGAAATTTTGAAGTCCTCGCTCACTATTGATACTGTTCATTATGTATAAAATAAATAATTAACTGACTGGGCAGTGCCACAAGCAATTATTAGTAGTGCTTAAAATCATAGTGTTTTATTTCAATTGAGAATTCCAACTGGCTGCGATTTCTGTAATCCCGTTTAGTTGCTGTGGTGCTGGTACTGCTGCAGACACGGAGATGACCACTCAACTGATCTCATCCAATCTGGAGCTACATGCTTTATCCACTGGACGCCTTGCACGTGTAGCTACTGCAAATCGCATGCTGAAGCAAATGCTTTTCAGGTAAATAAAACTTGGTGCAATTGCAATTAATGTTTAAATTGCCCAATTTTCTCGTAACTTACAATTCGGCTTTCTAACAGGCTGAGGATTTCTGTAATTCCATTGGGATTTATGTGGCATTCACCTTAAACTGCTGTTGCTAATTGGCAGTCTCCACTTCAGCAGCAATGTGATAAGTATGTGAGCTGCTGCCTCTGGAGGCTCCGGCACCTCACTAATGGTGGTTTTCATGATACTTGCAGAAGCGATGGCTACCCTGCCGGCAATACAGATGTTGCTGCTGGAGGGACACTTAGCCCTGTTGTCTGCTGGCCAATAGACTGAGAGGCTTTGATTGCCCATGTAGACCAGAATGTGTTTTTGTGATCATTAGCCTTCGCGTGTTATAACCCATAAAACCTTGCTGTGGAATCCACTGTGCGTTAGAGACGGGATGGTTTACGCAATGAAATCCTGAGGTAATGTCGCAGACTTGTTTCTTCTTGTAGTTCTGTAATACAAAGATGCCACTAGACAAAAATTGGCTTTTGGAATCATGTCAAAAGTATAAACTTTACAGGTGTGTTTGTAACCTTGTTTTTCCGAATCTGCTCCAGATAAGCACCTATAACTTTTTAACTGTCAGTCTAGATCCTATGAACTTGATCAGTTATACATTCATTGTAGGTAGCAGTACAAAGCAAACAATAGGGAATTGGAAGCTCATTTTGCACATCTGACTTTTCTGGGAATTCCTAC
Source organism: Mustelus asterias (assembly GCF_964213995.1). NCBI lineage: Eukaryota > Metazoa > Chordata > Chondrichthyes > Carcharhiniformes > Triakidae > Mustelus > Mustelus asterias. The sequence goes on from NC_135813.1 coordinate 22,050,318, forward strand.
CCCAGTTAATACTGCAGCCAATATACATTCAATTTCTGGCAGCCAACGGAGGGTATTTCAACAGTTGCTGGGGGAGTCTGACCCAGTTGTCTGTCTTGTACATGGTGATTATTGGGTGTGAGGGTTATAAGGGAACCATTCGTCCTAAGAGCAGGCTATACGTACCATTCCCGTTGTACCATTGCCACTTCGATGGGGCTGCACCTCATCACTGATGTGCAGGAGAATGGACTGGAGAAGTTCAGCTATGTGATTGAAGTCCTGGTTAAAAAGCAAAATAGTGCAGATGCCGGAAGTCTGAAATAGAAATACAAGGGGCAGGAATTTCCGGTTGCACTCACCCCAAAACTGGAGAATTCCACCTGAGGTCAATAGAGCTTCTTTACATGGTCCACCCCCTGCTGGCTACGATTCCCGTGGCGGGTGGGATGGGAAAATTCTCCCCAAGATGTTAGAAGTACTCAGCGTGTCTGCTAGCATCTGTGGAGAGTAAACAAAGTTAATGTTCAGATCATGACCTTTCATCAGAACCAGGTCATAAGCTGAACTATTAACTCTTTTTCTCTCTCCACCGATGCTGCCATACCTGCTGAGTATTTCCAGCATTTTCTGTTTTTTTAAATCCCCTATTCATGTGGTTCACCAGTCTTTGCAAAGTAACACGGCTGTTTGAGCATAGAATGCTGTCAGTTTTTAGAGCTTTTATCAAAGTTGAAAGAACTGGTGGAATAGATTCTTGATGTGAAGGTCTGGCTACAGCAAGCAACTCTCTTTTGAAGACTCTGAAATCAGCATCCCTGTCCTTGGCCAAATACCTCCTGGGCTGTTATTGCCTTTAGCCCCTACTCCTGTTCATGTGTGCTGAAATGTTCAACTGATGCTATGCTATGAAAACCATCTATAGTTACAAATTCTATGCTGGTGCTTTGGAGGAAATAAACTGAATATTTGACACTGTACATAACAAGAGACTGATCTAAAAGTATCCATTTTCCAGCTCCAGTCGAGACAAATGTCCACCTCTTACTCTTTAGAATTTACTTTGTTTCGACATTATTTTGCTCCAAATTGTGCTGCTTTTCATTTCTCTGCCTCCAAAGAACCATAAGAATACAGAGCAGGAGTAGGCCACTTAGCCCCTTGAGTCTGCTCCGTTATTCAACAAGGTCATGGCTGATCTGATTGTAACCTCAACCCCACATTTCTGCCTACCCTTCTATGTCTGCCTTAAAAATATTCAAATATTCTGTTCCACAGCTTTTTGAGGAAGCGAGTTCCAGAGTCTAATGAACTTGTGAGGGGAAAAATTCTTCTCATCTCTGATTCTCCAACAAGAGGAAACATCCTCTCCACATCCATCCTGTCAATACCCCTCAGGATCGTAATGGTTTCCAGCCAGTTGCTTCTTATTCTTCTGAGCTCTAGTGGATACAACCTAACCTCTCCAACCTTTCCCCATAAGACAACCCACTCGTTCCTGGTATTATTCTAGTAAACCTTCTCTGAGCTGCTTCTAATGCATTTATATCTTTAAAGAAGGAGAATGATACTGTACACAATCCTCCAGCTGTGGTCTCCATCAGTGCCTAGAACTTATCTGCCCACCCTTTTTCAATTTCTGTATTGCAAACTTCACCACCAATGATTTATATGAACAAGAAAGGTCCCAGCATTGATCCCTGGGGTTAATACCCTCGCCGTATGATTTGAACAAACACATTTTGCTTTCTGTCCCTCATCTAACCCTGTACCCACATGGCTGCAATTGCTTAAATACCATATACCTTAATAGTCTCTTGGTATTTTATCAACCAACTTCTGAAAAATTATACATTCAGCATTATTGTATCTGAAGAGTCTTTGCCTTCCTCTAAAGATCCAATTAAATTAGCCAAGCGTGGCCTGCCCTTTACAAACTAATGCTAACTATACCTGAATAATCTGCTTTTGGAAGTGTTAATGAACTTTGTCCTATAACTGAGAACAGATTAATTGGCCTATAATTTATTTGTCTTCTATTTTTTTCTTGAGCAGTGCTGAAACAGTTGCTACCCTCCTAGTCCTTTGGCATAAAAACCATTTCTTAAAACTATCCAACCAAACTTCCTTTATTATTCTGGGATATGTGCCAGGTGGGCTTGGTAAATTTCCATTTCTTTCATTTATTCTTGCGAAGTAAGCAAAATGGAAGATCGCATTTATTTTCATTGCTGGTCTGTATTCGTTCAGAGAAGGTGATGATGAACCTTTTTCAGCATACAGAACCAATGTCTTTTGGGGAAGGGAGCCTCAACCCCGGTCTGCTTTGGCTGCTCATGCCTCCAGCTCCACGTTACAAAGTTGACCCCTGATGCCTCCTTTCGCCTAAAAAGCCATTCAGCTGAAAAAAATAAATTTATTTTGCCTCAACATCTCTTTGGTAGGAGCATCATTTTGAATATTTATCGACAGGTTTTGACCAATATTCCCCCTAAACTGCACAGCTGTGCAATAACTGGAAATTCTCATGCAGACTACGCGCAAGTAGACCCCTTTAAGGTATTGCACACGGACAGCCGTGCAAACAAATTTAAAAGGCTTGTGCACTTAAATGAACAGCCAAGTACAACAAAATAAGTTAGAGGGGATGTTGGTAGTGATCCATACTCTTACACTCCAGCTTTCATTTTTCTCTGTAAAAAGTAACACAAAACACATCTCGATTGTTCTCTCAGTCTGAAGTGGTAGATAGTCTACATGGCCTCTAAGTGATGACCTCCTTTTGTTTCTTATGCACTTTTTAAAAAACAGCTTGGTATTTCCCTTTTATATTAACCACCAATTTGTTTTCATATACTCATTTTAACATATCTAATCTTACTTTGATTATACTTTTAACATCAATATTCCCTTTAAGCTACCCAAAAGACAGGTCATGCACAAGTTGGCCCTTTAAATTACTGTATATAGCCGAAAATTTAAACAAATTACCAGTGCTCTCAAAACTATTGAAAGGAATGTTATTTAACATCTTCATATTCTCATCATTTTCTTCCTCTGTTATTCTCCCATATCAATTAATTTATTTTTTAAAATTATCTCATTTTGCTGTAAACCACTTACTCCTGTCTTTTTAATGCCCCTTTTGCTCTTTGTCAGATTACAGTGCATCTTGTATTGAAACCGTGGGACACTAAGGGGCAATTTAGCATGGCCAATCCACCTAACCTGCACATCCTTGGAATATGGGAGGAAACAGGAGCCCATGCAGACATAGGGAGAACGTGCAAACTCCACACAGTCACCTAAAGCTGGGATCGAACCTGGGTCCCTGGAGCTGTGAGGCAGCAATGCTAACCACTGTGCCATCGTCCTACTTCAATTTTCAGTGTAAATCTAACTTAAGTTACAGATACAAGCCCAGTTGCTCTGCCTTTGCATTACTTAATTGTCCTGCATGGCTTCCCCTTTTTAATTTTCACCCCGTTGGTGCTGCTAACAGGGCCAGTGATTAATGCCCATCACTAGTTGTCCAGATGAGGACCATTTTCTTGAATTGCTGCAGGAACCAATTGTTGTAGTGATTCGATACAACTGAGTGACTTGCTGGGCCACGTCAGAGGGCAGCTGTGAGTCAACATTGGTGTAGGATTAGAATCAGATACAAGTCCAAACATGTAAAGTTGACTGGTTTCCTTCCCTAATTAGGGACCAGTTGGGTTTTTACAACAATCCAACATCTTCATGGCCACTTTTTTCTCAAAACTGACATTTATTTTCAGATTGTTTAAAAACTGAATTAAAATTCTCAAGTGGTCCTGGTGAGATTTGAACTCACCAGTTTTTTGGATGATCGAATCTCTGGATTATTAGTCCAGTAGCATTGCCACTAAATTAGCATTATCCCTCTAAATCTGATTTGACTTTACTTCCGTTATCAGTTACACAGCATGCAAATTAGTAAACAGCTCTGGATGCATTCAAAGAGCCCTTTCCTATTTTGACCACAATTTTCTTTTAGCCCAGGGGCTATAATCACCAAGGGCTTTAACCATTATAACTATTACTGCTACATACCTATCTAAATTGTCTACAACTTCCACTGTTAAATAGTCTATAATGTGTTTGCTTAAAATTTCTTAGACCCTGAGAATCACCATCAATTAAAATGTTATATGACTGAAATTTTGTCTTTAATCAACAAGTGCATCCATTCAAAATTCTTGTTTTATCTTCGTCTTTTTCTTTCCTTTAACATCATGGAGCTGATCCACTATTTTCTGATCCAATTCAGTCTGCTCATCTATTCAAATTTATTTTTTGGCTCAAAGGCATTGATAAATTGAACAAACTAAGTAGCAAAATAGGAACTTAGTATTTAAAATCTCTAACATCGATTAATTCAAATGAAGCAGGTTTGAATTCAAAACTGGAAATACTCACTTGAAAGGCAACATCTGCAGATAGAAAAATTAGGTAACATTTCTGAAATGTTAACTCTATTTCTTTCTTCAGAGATGCTGTGTGACCTGCTGAGTGTTTTCAGCATCTTTAGTTTCAGATTTCCCGCAACCTATGGCATTTTGCTTTTTAATTAAGAGCAGACTGAACTTAACTAATGTGTCACTTTTAATTTGTGTTTAGATGAGGGGAAACATATATTGGGTTTGTAAGTTCAACTGCACCACATTAAACCAAAAATGTCTAATTTCGATAGTGTAGCAGGCTACGATCAATGTATGGAATATATTGCATGATAATATTTGATTTCAGTAGGGGAGCCAGGAAGGAATAAGTATTCTAACTCCCTGTGTTAATTCTGATAAATAACTAAACTGATGATAAATTGCACATATGAATCATCACTGTTGTGGGTGTGAGGTATAGGTTGAAGATTTTGATCTTTTCGAGTTCCTGATCTTGGATGAAACAGCAAATGTAGGGCGTTTCCCCTACAACTGGGGAAAGCTCAAAATCTGTGCATCTTCTAGAAGGACTTCAGCAGAGTGCCATTGAAAATTTGTGAATTATTTCCTTGTCTTTCTTTCTTAAGTATTATGTGTACAGAAAACAATTGAAAATCGTATCAGTGTTGCTTTTGTATTTTCATCCACGTTATTTAGAGCCTTTTTCTACATGTATATGATATATTATCAGCAGATATGTTAGGTCAAATTGAAATCATCAACTGTCCTCCATGCATGTATCTCTACTAACAAGCAAATAATATGTTCCTCTTTCCTGAACTAGATATCAAGGATACATTGGTGCAGCACTCGTACTTGGTGGAGTAGACTGTACTGGCCCCCATTTGTACAGTATTTATCCACATGGGTCAACTGACACATTACCCTATGTAACTATGGGTGAGTGATTTTTTTTATTTACAATCGCTCAACATTCTTTGCTTGAAGAAATGAAAAGGGAATAGAAAATTACACAGGGTTAAGGTCCATTAACATTTTAGAATGATCAATTGAATATTGTTTTACGAACGCACTATTTTTGAATCAGCACTGTCCATTGGATGCATTGATTTTGAAATGCAGGCATTGGTTTTAATTTTACAGAATTCTGTAGATTTTAGAAAGATCCCTGCAGATGGGAAGGTAACAAATGTAACCCCACATGTCAAGAGAGGATCAAGAGATAAAATAGGGACCTATACAGCAGTTGACCTGACACCAATGGAAGATCCCAGAATCTATTATTAGGAACGGAGTAACAGGGTGCTTGGAAAACACATTGCAATTGGGTGGAGTCAAATTTGATTTATAATATGGAAATCGCACTAGACAAATCTGATTATAGATTTTTTGGAGAGTTTAATTAGCAGCGTAGATAAGGGGAAGCCAGTCATTGTAGCGTATTTGGATATTGAAAAAACATCTGGTACTACATGAGTTTATGACACGAAATTAGGATTCATGGGAGAGAGATAATATCTTAGCTTGGAGTGAGAATTGGTCTGGGGATGAAACCGAAAGTAGGGATAAATGGGTAATTTTTGGCTTTGCAGGCTGTAACTAGTGGGGTATCATAAGGATCAGTGCTATATGGAAGTTGTATCGAACACTTGGGTGAGCAGCCAGAGTATAATGTATCCAAGTTTGCTAGATGGGGAAGTAAACTGTGAGGAGGGCACGGAAGAAGTCTCCAAGGTTAAGAGTTTGGGCTAGAACATGGCCATTTAACTACAACAGAGAAATGTGAAATTATCCATTTTGATAGGAAAATTTGAAGAACAATTTTTCTTTGAAGATTAGTGACTGGGAAATGTTTCCTCTGGATACCCTTTTACACAAATCAAGAAAGTTAACATGCGGGCACAGCAATCAATTGAGCAAGCAAGTGGCATGTTAAATTTATTACAGAGGGATTGGCGTGTATGCGTAAAGAAGTATTATGACAATTGTACAGAATCTTACTGAGACCACACCTGGAGGACTGGTCTCTTGACCTGAAGAAGGAAATATATTCGCCTTGGAGGGAGTCACCAGACTGCTTCCTGGAATGAGGGAATTTTCCTTTAAGGAGATTGAATAGACCAGGCATTTATTCCCAAGAATTTAGAAAATGAGAAGTGATTTTGTAAGGGGCTAGATAGGGTAAATCCTGGGAGGTTGATTCCCCCTTGCTGGAAAGAGTGGAACTGGGATCACAGTTTTGAAATATGATTGGCCACTTAGGAACTGAGATAAGGAAATATTCCTTTATTGAAAGGGTTGTGAATTTGCATGTACAGTTCAGTTTCTCCACAAAATTGCACCCCGCCAATGCAAGAATGTCAGATCATCAAACTCCCTTGAAGAATACATAAACTTGTAGTGTATCATAATTGGTGTTTTTAACACTGAAGCAAGTTGAGCCTTATGTAGCATTATTTATTTATTAGCTGTACCACTGTGAATTTTGCAGTCCTCTTACAGCTTACAACCATTGCTAATAAAATGTACAGAATCTAACTGCACATCCCAGGTTTACATAAATAAAATAGTACATGCAGCCGGGTAATACAAGCCCCAAACCTAAATTATTTTCTGCTTTGCTTTTAAGCCTGGTGTTGCATTTTTAAAATTTAATTCAAATAGTGGTAGAATGCTTTAGAAGCCAGTAGGTGGTGCCATTGCATTAAAATTGAGCTCCGGATTGTGCATTAAGAAGCTTCTTAAAAATCTGAAGGCTTTATATAAAATAATTGATTTGAAAGTTGTGTGTACAACTGTTATAATGTAATTTGCTGTGCAGAGGTTTTAGTTGCCTCTTAAGATGCATTGTATCTTCAAATTCTATTCAGACACAGCCACAGAATTTTATTATGTAAAATGTATTGCTCTCTCGTATTTTAAATAGGTCAGATATGATGGTAATTGAGAATGCTGTCAGCTGCTTTCTACAATCTATTGTTGACTGACCCTCTTTTTTAAAAAAAACTATTTTATTTGCTCTTGACGTAACATACTTAAGTGGGGAAGGCCTGTGCTGGATGGGGAGGGGGGCAGTATACAGATTCATCTTTGTATTTGCATATGCGCTTTTGAAAAGATTTTAAATCCTCAACCAGCATGATTCCTCGTTGTCCATGTACAATACTACTCCTGAGCTGCTGGCCTTTTGCTGCTCCCGTTGTCAATCTCATGAGAGTTTCTGTCAAACAGTGACATAGCTGTTTTTCAGGCTGTGAATTTGTTTTCTAAATTCTTACACTGTTTCATTAAAAATGTTCAACGTATAACCAAGTCTGGCATTAACAAAGGCAATTGCAGAATGGAACATTCTATTTAATGCTTTGTTTTCTATTCTTAATGGTTAAGAACATCCGCTGGTGAAAAATTACTTTTTTTTCCCCCAGAGAGATTTCCTTTTGGAAAGCAGATGTAGTATACTCACGCCAGTGACTGGTATTTTAACTAAGTGTGCCACTGTATATTGAGATTGGTTTAATTTTCAAACTGGATGAAATAAAATTCTGCTTTTATACAGTGAATAAATAGTACAGAGAAGCTATTGCATACCAGGCTCTTCTTAACCTTGTGCCTTCTCAGCCTGTCAACGTTTGCTAATCCTGCTATTTTTAAACAATTAAGTTGCATGTTATAATATCAGTTGTATCAAATTTACTATTACTCTATAGGACGGTTGTGCCAGAAGCTTTTAAAAAGTATATTTTGGATTACTTCTTAAAGTAATGGGCAGTGCAAACCTATCTTTGAAGTTGTACAAGCATTCATTTTTGAACAAATGCAATTCACTTCCCTTTCACATACTGAAAAGATTTATTTGCTTTTGCATCCCTCTTTCTTGAGTGCTGCTCGATCGTTTACATCCCCATCTTTTATTAAATCTAATTTTTTCGTGAGCTGAAAATCCTCTGCCATTAAGCCAGATTCTTGCCACTAGATAGCTGTGTAATTGTTATGTTTCCATCCAATTAGGCTGCATTACATGACATCAAATCAGTTGGTATAGTATTGATTTGGCAATATCTTTTTTTTACATATCACTGAGATGTGAAGTTGGAGAGAGCTCTGGCTTTTACATGCTCGTTCATAGCTCAACTTTCAGATGGAACAATTTAAATTTATTGGGCAAAATTTTCCATTTTTTTTCCTAAGTGCTGGCCCAGGTGAGAGACCTGGTGTGCAGCCCGTTAGCTGCATAGCCAGCTTTTCTCTCCATATTTTCCAATACTTAGTTAACAAAAAATACTGGGGGTGCAACTTAGGTCATCATGCTGGCAGGGCGGGACCTGAGAGAGCTAGCAACTTTTAAAGAAAAGGCCCTCCTATGGATATACCCCCCACCCTCCCAACCACCCCCACCCCTTGGGGAACCCCACATAGACCATGGATCTCCCCAACTGAAGCCCCACTCCCTGGCACTGTCTGCTGGGGGCTGTGCAAGATACTGCCTGGGCATATCCTTCCTACCCTGGAGGCCATACATAGCTGTGTATCCCTGGCGGTTCCCTTTGCCTGGTTTACATCGCTCCAGACCTGTTGTAAACCTCGCCAGCGTGACATCACATCGGCGAGGGGGACATGATACAGTGGGGAAGCCCACTAATTATATTTAAATGAGGTTCCCAACTTTCCTGGGCGGGAACCTCGTTGTGTCACGAGCTGGGAGGGGCTAATTACTTGCTAAACCAGGATCAACATTGTATTGCAGCTACAGGCCATGTTGTATCATACAAAAGCTATACGTACATTTGAGATGATTAATTTTAGGGATTTGTCACTGCTGCATGCTAAAGTTGGTTTGGAGTTGTCACAGTAGTGACTTTTCATGATAGCAGTAACCCGTAACTATGCAGTAATGCTCACTGTGCCATAGCTATAGTGTTTGTTGTGGTGCCATCCAAAGGGAAGGATGATGTTTTTTTTAATTCATTAGTCGCTGGCTGGCCAGCATTTATTGCCCATCCCTAGTTGCCCTTTAGAAGGTGGTGGTGAGCTGCCTTCTTGAGTCGCTGCAGTCCATGTTCTGTGGGTTGACCCACAACGATGTTAGAGAAGGAATTCCAGGATTTTGACTCGGTGATTGCGAAGGAACAGCGATATATTTCCAAATCAGGATGGTGAGTGGCTTGGACGGGAACTTGCAGGTGGTGATGTTCCCATTTATCTGCTGCCCTTGTCCTTCTAGATGGAAGTGGTTGTGGGTTTGGAAGGTGCTGTCTAAGGATCTTTGGTGAATTGCTGCAGTGCATCTTGTAGATAGTACACACTGCTGCTACTGAGTGTCGGTGGTGGGGGGATTGAATGTTAGCAGATGTGGTGCCAATCAAGTGGGCTGCTTTGTCCTGGATGGTTTCAAGCTTCTTGAGTCTTGTTGGAGCTGCACCCATCCAGGCAAGTGGGGAGTATTCCATCACACTCCTGACGTGTGCCTTGTAGATGGTGGATAAGCTCTGGGGAGTCAGGCGGTGAGTTACTCGCCACAGTATTCCTAGCCTCTGACCTGCTCTTGTAGCCACTGTGTTTATGTGGTGAGTCCAGTTGAGTTTCTGGTCAATAGTAATCCCAAGGATGTTGACAGTGGGGGATTCAGTGATGGTTACACCATTGAATGTCAAGGGGCGGTGGTTAGAGTGTCTTTTATTGGTGATGGTCATTGCCTGGCATTTGTGTGGCACAAATGTTACTTGTACAACAATAACAGATTATAGTTCGACCTGTAGGAAATATTTACCTCACAACTTCCATCATGAAGAAATTGTTCACTTTTTTCACTATTTTCTGGATGAAAAATGATAGCAATGTTGACTAAGTTTCCAAGACACCTCAGGATACCTGAGAAACTTGAGATGCCGCATTAGTCACGGATAATTTCTGGGTACCCTAAGCAACTGCCTAAGACAGCACGTGTGGCCCCTTGCTATGCTTTAGAATGCCTCTGAGAAGTTAGACTGCCTCCAGCAGCGCAGGTCTCAGGCATGGTTGGCTCAAGTTTTCCTGGCAGAGGTGCAACCTCGGAACTCTCAGCCACCAAATAGTAAGTTTTCATTCATATGGAGCCAGAAGGAGAGAAGAACCCCTCCTGGCTCCACAGCATTCCTCATAGCTGCTGCTGGCCATATTGGATCTCTTAGAAAAATATTCTCTTCAGATGTCGATAACTTTGTTTCATTATGTGCTCGTCATTATCTCTCCCTTCTTTCCATCCCTTTAAAACATTTGTTTCTTTCAAAATTTTTCATTATTTTATTAAATTCAGAAATGACTGCCTTTCTCTTAAATGTCTTTGTTAGTGTTTGTGCAAAATCTATGGTTTAAATGTAATTTTAAAAATAGCTTTCACAAATGTGCTTAATTTTTCTAAACTATTGTCTTTTGTAGTTTGCAGTTGTTCTGAAATATGCAAAGAACACTCTGCTTTTATATACAAAACAGTCTCCCACAATTACAAACCCAGGAACTCGCAATCCTTCCCTAAACCAATTTCAAAGATTTGTTGAATTGATGCTGATGCAGTAAGGTTGCTGGAGGGAAGGATCTGCTGAAAAAAAACTTGGGAGGGGTGGTGATGTGGTGAATGGGCAAAAAGAACAGGCAAGAAACTTCAGAATCAAAACCATATAAAATAAATATAAAACACAGTGATGATCATTTCTCAATTTAGTTTAGTTTATTTATTTAATGTCACAAGTAGGCTTACATTAACACTGCAATGAAGTTAATGTGAAAATCCCCTAGTCGCCACACTCCGGTGTCTGTTCAGGTACACCGAGGGAGAATTTAGCATGGCCAGTGCACCTAACCAACACGTCTTTCAGACTGTGGGAGGAAACCCACGCAGACACGGGGAGAACGTGCAGTCTCCGCACAGACAGTGACCCAAGCCGGGAATCGAACCCGGGTTCCGGGTGTTGTGAGGCAGCAGTGCTAACCACTGTGCCATCATGTCAGCAGATTCTAATGATTACACAAGAATTAGGACAGCAAAAAGTAACCATCAGTTTGTAATAGAGTGGAAGTATGTCTATTTGAAATCATTTCAAATTGTGCTTACTCTCTTCAGCTCACCAATATTAAGAAGAAAATTCCAACCAAGTGCCTTCATTTTTTTTGTTGAGAATAGAGGACAGCAGAAAAATCTACTCCGTTATTAAAAACCTGTTCCTCTTCAGTTTTATAAATAAAATGTATATTTATCAAAATAGTCACTCTTGTGAAAATATCAATGAAATCAAGTTTTTGTTTTGAGATGCTAATATTCCTAAATTGAACTTGAGGAGGAAGTAAAAGATGTAACTTTGGTGTAGAAAATGCCCTTTGCCATTGAGGGTTAAATAGGAGAAGGTATAGGTTATTCGGCCCATCAAGCCTGCTCTGCCATTCAGTTAGACTGTGGCTGATCTACCTCAACATCACTTTTGTGTGCAATTGTTATATTAGTCTCCAGAAATCTTATTAATTTCTCTCTTGGACATGCTCAATGACCGAGCTTCCACAGTCCTCTAGGGTAGAGAATTCCAAAAATTCACCACTTTGAGTGAAGAATCACTGCTCGTCTCAATTCTAAATGGCCTGCACCCTATTCTGAGACTGTGTCGACTGGTTCTAGACGCACCAGTTATCTACATCCACCCTGTTGTGCCCTGCAAGAATTTTGAAAGTTTCAATGAGATCACCTCTCACTCTTCGAAACTCTAGAGAATACTGGCCCAGTTTCCTCAGTCTCTCCTCATGAGACAATCCTGGAATCCCAGGGATTAGTCTGATGAACCTTCATGGCAAGTATATTCTTTCTTTGGTAAGGAGACCAAAACCGCATGGAACATTCCAGGTGCAGTCTCACCAAGACTGTGTACAATTGCAACCAGACATCTTTATTCATGTCCCCAAATCCCCTTGCAATGAAGACGAACATACCATTTGCCTTCCTAATTGCTTGCTGCGCCTGCATGCTAGCTTTTAAGTGACTCATGAACAAGGACACCCAAGTCCCTTTGGACATCAACCCTTCACCATTTAAGAAATTTTCTGCAGTTCTGTTTATTCTACCAAAGTGGATAACTTAACACCATCAGATTATATGGCATCTGCCATGTCCTTGCCCATTCACAAGTCTTCTTGAAGCCTCCTTGCATCTTCCTCACAACTTGCATTCCCAATTTTGTGTCCTCAGCAAATTTGGAAACATTACATTTGGTCCCCAAGTCCAAATCGTTCATATCAGTTGTGAACAGCTGTGGCCCCAGCACTGATCCTTGCGGTACCTCACTAGTCATAGCTTGCCATCTTGAGAATGACCGATTTTATTCTTTCTGTTTGTTAACCAATTCACAATCCATACCAGTATATCACTCCCAGTCCCATGTGTGCTAACTTTGTTTATTAACCTCCTGTAAGGGACCTTATTGAAGGCCTTGTGAAAATCCAAATAAACCACATCCAGTGGTTCCCCTTTATCTCTGCTAAAGTAACATCCTCAAACAAAGGTTGCCTTTCATGAATCCATGTTGACTCTGCCCAATTATACCATTGTTTTCCAAGTGTCTAGTTATCACATCCTTTATAATAGATTCTCATATTTTCCCGACCACTGACACCAAACCAGGACATCTGTAGTTCTCAGTTTTCTCTCTTCCTCACTTCGTAAATATTGCGGTTACATTTGCTGTTTTCAAGACTGCAGGAACCGTTCCCGAATCTATAGAATTTTGAAAGATAACCACCAATGTATCCAATATCTTTATAGCCACCTGTGTCAAGAGTCTTGAGATGTAGCTCATGAGGTCCAGGGGATTTATCTACCTTCAATCCAATTAATTTTTCGAGTACAACCACTCCCAGTTTCATTCAGTTCACAAGCCTCTTGGCTCCCTAGTCTTTCTGGGAGACTTTCTGTATCTTTGAAGACAAATACAAAGCAATTGAGAGGCATGGACAGAGTGGATAGTCAGAAGCTTTTTCCCAGGGTGGAAAAAGTCAATTACTAGGGGGCACAGGTTTAAGGTGCGAGGGGCAAGGTTTAAAGGAGATGTACGAGGCAGATTTTTTACACAGAGGGTGGTGGGTGCCTGGAACCCGTTGCCGGGGGAGGTAATGGAAGCGGATACGGTACTGACTCTTAAGGGGCGTCTTGATAAATACATAAATAGGATGGGAATAGAGGATATGGTCCCCGGAAGGGTAGGGGGTTTTGGATAAGTCGGGCAGCATGGTTGGTGCAGGCTTAGAGGGCCGAAGTGCCTGTTCTGTGCTGTAATTTTCTTTGTTCTTTGTTCAATTGTTTGCTTTCTGTGCTATTTTCTAATATCCATTATAAATTCTCTTTCCCCAGCCTGTAATGGACTCACATTTGCCCCTGCTATTTTTATTTTCCTTTCCATATGCCTGAAGAAGCTTTTATGGCCTGCCTTTGTTTCTCGCTAGCTTGCATTTATATTCTCTTTCCTCTTTATCAGGTTCTTGGTCCTCCTTTGCTGGATTCTAAGTTGTTCCCAATCTTTGGGCTTACCATTTTTTCAAGCAACCTTATAATCCGTTTCTTTTGATCTAATGCCATCTTTAATTTGTTTTGATAGCCACTGTTGAATCACATTTCCTGTTGGGTTTTTGTGCCTTAGAGAAATGTATATTTATTGTATACCATGTAATTTTTAAAAAATGTTAGCCATCGCCTGTCTACCATCTAATTTTTTTAGTGTATTTTTCCAATCCACCATAACCAGCTATCAAGACATAAACTTTCAGAACACTCTGAATACAAGTTGCCCAGAATTTAACTCCCTTCATAAACCTCCGCTCATTCAAACCTCTGCTATACATATCCCAGCCCATAAAGACCATTTCACTCAGCACTCCCATCCTTGCTGATTTATACTGGATCCTTTTCATTCCCTAATAAAAACACCTTATTGAATGAACTTTTGTCATCTCCCCCAACCTTTCCATTTTTGGCTCCATGTTCATTCTCCTCAACTGGGAATGTTTTACCAAGTTAAAGACATGATGTAAGTGCATTACTTTTCTGCCATCTGATCAGAGTACATTTGCCACAAAGTGCATAAAAGCAAAAAGGTTTATTTTAACCCTCCTACTGTAATTGCTGTTAGCCTGGTATTCATTAATACCAGGCTACATTAATGGCCCATTTACTTAAGGGTAACATCTATTAATTGAAAGCAATCAGTAACGTAAATTAGAGGGAGTTGGAATGTTCAAATGAATTTTTGATTCTCTAACTCATTCTCTAACCCAATTAGATACTTATTCATAAGACTTAATTTTAATTTTTTTGTGCAGTTTTCACACATGGATGTAGTCAGGACTTGCAAAAGTACCAGAATGAATAGCAACCTTAAATACAATTCTGGGTGTTTAAAAGATTAGGGAAATGCAACAAATTCACTAGTAAGTTTGTTCAGTTAGTTTAGTTGGTTTACTCCAAAGCAATGGTTTACTGTATTAAGTATTTAATATCTGGTGCAGTTTCAATGCAATTTGTAAACCCATATTGACAAGTTTTGTTTTGATATTTTGTGAGTTTGATATCTGCTTTTTGTGGGTGGGGGGGGGGAGGTTTTGTGCATTATGTTTCTCTAAAATGCAATATATATAACTCAATTCTACTAAATAGGTATTGTGAAACATTCTGGAATTTTCTATTTAGTGTAAGGCTTGCTTGAAAAATAACTGAAATTGGTTATGTTTTCATTCTAGTTTTCCATTCTGAATCTGTGAAAATGCATCTCACAATTATTTGGGGACTTTCTCCTACTGGATTGAATATAGTACCTCGCTTAAAGTTGTTTGTCTATTGCAAAAAAAAACTACATTAGAAATTGAGACCCAAGCCACTCGAAAGATTAAAAATGCTCTGCTTACTCAGGAGTGAAATCATCAAATTAAACTGTTTGTGCTGACAAAAGACAAATTTGGTTTTCAGCAAACGGTGCAAGATAGTTTGATTGCTCGGCTTGTCCAGGGATGCTCTTGGCAGACACTTGTAATGAAATGTGGAGCGTTTGCATAAAATTAAAGTGTTGCAGGCGATCAGCAGTTCAGCTATAGGAAGGCAAGAAGAGATCTTCCTCAATCTCTTGCGAATAAACTTACTCCCCTGACACTGAAGTTGTTTCATATTCATAAATCAGCTTTTTGTGCATTGGCAATGTCGGCCTACGGAGCAAGCATTACCACCTAGAGACTAGGCCTCTCAGCCAGGAACCAGGGTGAAAAATGATCACAATTGATGGGGCTGCGGAGTGCACCAAATTTTTACACAGAACAAGCAGCAAATTGAATAACAATGAGTAAGTGTGAATAAGCACTCTGTCACACCATTCTGACACTGATGGATGAGAAGGTCCTAAATGTTGTACTTTCGCCGCTGCACAGATCCTGTACTGTGGCAGGCTTCAGAATAAGGAACAGGCTGAAGTGGCAAATGGGGCCTTGGGTACTTAAAATGGACTGCTGTGTAGCATTACAGCAGGGTTAGGAGAATGCCACAAAAGGCATTTAGGAAAAATGAGAAATCCTGTTTAAAGGAACTAATTATAATGTTCTTGAAAAGGTGACAGCGTTTCAAACAGCGAGACTCGTATAACCTCAAGACCTTCTGTTACGGTTTAAATTTAATACATGAACTTGCAGGTGTATAGAAAAATAGAATTCTTCAAGTCATCTTGAAGGTCTACTTATGAGGCTAGCTTGTACATTTTAAAAAGCTAAATGTCTTAAATATTCAAAAAGCAATGGGTCTTTAAAGGTCAAACTTCAGAATGTTGGCTTGCACCAGAACTTGTGTCACTGATCAGGCATGTCAGTTCTGTCATACTCATTCAAACACTACACCACTTTTAACAACTAATGTATCTTTGGTGCTTGGTTCGTCCATCACACACAAAATCCCTTGTGCTGCCATGTTTTACAAAACTAACTTTATGCCCATCAGTGTTTAGCTTGGGATGAAAGAATAAAGGAGTACTTGCCCATATTATATTATATATTACTAATTGTTACAGTAAATTGTAAGGCATTCAGTATATTTTTATACAAAAAAAACAAATGTAAAATTTTAAGCTTTCCAAACTTGTTTGAATGCTGTCATTTTTATTTTTACATTTGGGGCAGGGGCAGTGCACTTTATCATGGAATAAAGTATTAGGTTGTGAGTTTGTGACCCCCAGCTTCTGTACTGAAATCCTGGTCTCCATTGTGCTGCTTTGGAGAGGAACCAAGTGGAAACCTGTTGGCCCTTCATAGGGGAGGGGTATTTGAGAAAGTGTTATCCCAAGTCCCTGTTGTGCAATTCCTGATGTCTAGTTTGAAAGTAGCAATAACCCAGGGTTGAAAGTAGGTTGCTTTCTTGGCCAGCGATGCTGCCTGATGTGGAAAGAGGTATAAAACAGAAAATGGATTCAGGATTACCAGTTGACCCTTGGAAAGGAAATATTGACACAAAATGCATTAAAACTAAGGAAAATGGAGTTCTGAGAGAGTATGGCATACTAAGGCTGAAGAAAATTTAAATGCATAATCAGACTATAATAAGAGGATGTTTGTGATTCACAATATCACTAATTGTTTTAACATGAAGCTGGTAGGGAGAGCCCATTTTGAAAAGAGGAAGTGCCATTTAAAATGGACAGTAGTCTTCTATGCATTGAGTATAGCCATATTACCTGCACGCAAAAGTCATATGCGGTAATCTTTACTACCACCAGACTTTTCTTCCTGAACATAACTGCAATAGTAGAATTTTCCTACATTGTGCAATGGGTCCAGAACCTGTCCTCCTTTCTATCCAAAAATTGTCACGTTTCAGTATATTGTGAACTTTCAGTCAATACGTTAAATTTTTGAACACAGAATATGAAATTGGTCACTGCAAATCGGGTGCACTTTGGCATTTTGAGCTCCAGACAGTCCTTAGTCGCAAGCAAATTCCTAATTAAATATGGACGTTAACAGTCATCTGGGAAATTCACACATCCCTTTGTTTAAAATAAAATTGTAGTATTCCAGAAGGCTTGACTTCACTATGAAAAAAAGAAACATCAAAACTCAGTGGCCATGATTATTAGCTTCTTAGAGTGCTTATTAGAGAATCCCGTGGCAGCCGATTCACGGGGTTTGCGCAAGTGTTCGCGCCCAGCTTGCGTTTCACAGCGCCGGGTTTCCGGTGGCGTCTGCTCCATGCCGGATCGGCAGGGAGACACACAGACCATTTAAATGGTCAGTTCAATATTATTTGTATGTGATAAGCGGGCCTGGGACTGAAGTCTCCGGGCCCACTAGCGTCTCCCACCCTGCCAGAGTAGTTCACTCCAATGGGGATTACAGTAGCCCCCCACTTTGGGGAGCTAGCGGCCCGGCCCTGCTGGAGTGAAGGGGGGGCAATTGGGGCACCCCGGGCAGGCGGATGGGGTTGGTGCCACCTGGTCATTGGCATCCTGGCAATGCCAGCCTGTGCCCTGACACTGCCCAGGGGGCAAAGTGCCAATGCCCAGGGGGCATCTTGGACATGGGAATGGTCGGGGGCTGGACATGGGAATGATCGATGGGCCAGCAATCGGAGCGGAGAGCCTGCATTGCAGGGGTCATGTGACTGGCCAGCAATCGAGCTGGCCAGCAATTGCGAGGTCATCAATGTGGGGCCACTGCGCATGTGCCGATCTCAGCACTAATAGATCAGTGTATGCACACTAGCCCGCTCAGCGCATTGATTTCAGCCTCTCCAGCGGGAATAGGCCCTGCTCCCTGAAATCTAATGATATTCATGTTGGTGGCCTCTGCAGTGCACAGAGTGTGGGAGATTCTTCTCTGAACTCCCACTGAAAAAAACCAACGTGAATTACTCGACACTTAGAATTTTTTGGGGAGAATTCTGCCCAATGTGTATTAACCAAAAGTGAGTTTTAATGTGTCAAATGACAACATCCGCAGGATGTGTAACCAACCCACTGCCCCTTTTTGGGGAAAAAAGGACTTTGAGCTTCTACAATTCACCTGGTGGGAATGCCTGATTTTAAAACAAGGGTAAGAAGCTATTCTGCAGAAACGGAACCATCAAGGCAGTATTCAAGATAATATTTGAATAGATACTTGTATACCGAATCTTACTGCTGGGAAAGACAGTGTACATACTTGGACACTCAGTTTATGGAAAAATGAGATTCCAGCAGCTTGTGTCGTATGATTGTGGGGGTGGGGGGAGAGAGAATAGAATTAGTGAAATTTTTGGGGGCGATAGAGGAAATCTGAATGCTGAACTAAAATTATTTAAGAAGGGATTTGTATTATTGCACAGAACTGAAAAGGTTAACATTTAGAACAAATAATTCTCTTATTTAGTTCTAGTAATGTTATCTAGACACGTGTTCTTTGCTTCTTATGTTTCAGGAGAATCCAAGAGTTGATAATGTAGTAAATTCTTTTTAAACTGACTCAATTTTATACATTATTATTTATCACCTTACTTTCGATATCAGTTAGCCAAATTCCGATTTTTGCTTTGCGTTCTGCAACATAATTCTTTCATACTTTTCACACAGAAACTTACTGCTCAAACAGTGGCTGCAACTGATCTGATTGCTTTTCTTGCCTTTTTCATAGTTGCCTGTTAGTCTTATGGCTTGCAAAGTGAGCAACTTTCCCAAATTGGCCAGATATTATTGGTGGCCAAGCTGATGTCATTTAGGAGCAGGGAAGGACAATACGAAAATGAGAATTTTCCCAAAATTTAAGGGTTTGGTTCTGGTCAGCCCTTATCTTAAAATGTTCCTTTAGGAGCGAAAATTTAAATTGCTGACTGTTTCTACAAACAACTATGCATCACTTTAAATACCTATCTTCATAAATTGCAGTCAGGTTGAAGATTTATAGTTATTTTCAGGAAAATGTGTCAGTTCATTCTAAGAGTTCAACCAAGCTTTTCAGAAATTAAAATTATCTTTAATTTTTAGAAAGCATACATCTTATAAACTGAATTTTAAAAATGTAAACTGTTCTCTGGAGGTTGCAGTTTTTTCCAAGTAACCTATCCTATGTAAGGCCCTATTATGTGTGTGTGCAGCCATCACAATATTTCCTCATAAATGTGGAAGAATAACTGGGTGGAGGAATAGTGTAATGCTTTTTAAATAATGCAAGTGTTTTATTTCTTCAGTGTGATTGAGGAGCTTACTTATCAATACATGAATGTGGCAAATTATAATTAATATGAATATGAAATGCAATATATGTTGCTGATGCAGAATTTGCATTTGTGTAACACCTTATTGCCATTCTAGGATGTCAAAGCACACTGCTATCGATGGATTACTTTTTGAAGTGCCATTCATGTTATGCAGGTAAACATGGCGACCAATTTATACACAGCAAAGCGCCACAAACAGCAGATGAGCGAATGAGTAAATAAGCTGTTTTTGGTGATGTTGGTTGACACTGGAAAAAACTTCCTTTTTGAATAATCCCCTGGTATAGTCACTACTGATGTGGTGGTGATTCTTATGGAGTCAAAGTAGCCTAGATCATGGTCGATGAAAGGTCACAGATCTGAAACTTAACTCTGTTTCTCTCTCCATAGATCCAGTTAGACCTGCTAAGTATTTCTAGCATTTATTTCGGACTTCCAGTACTTTGCAATAGATTGTTTTTATTGTAATCTAGGTCCTGCTTTTTTTGTAAAACAAAGTCTAGTCTGAGCTAAGTCGAGGTAGAAATCAACCTGTTACCACATTAATCACTAAAAGGACTTCAGAGAGTTATTGGATCTGTGCTTGCTCGCTGGCCCGGTGCGTGACTTTACCTGAGTACAACTGTCAATTATGAATGGCTGCCCAAGGATGTCAGTGTCCTGGAGGTTTTGGAATTGAATAAGATGGGTAGTTTCATTGTTCAAATTCTTTAGAAGAGATCAAGCTGCCAGGTAGACCCACCAGCATACAAGGGCAGCAGTCCAACTATGTATATCCAAGACTTCAGAACTACACATGTCTCTGCCTTGTCCTGAGGTGTAAGTATAGCTAAACTGTGGTGGAAATTCCCCTAACCTTGCCCTAACTAATCTTAACCCAATTTGTGGACTCGAGGCAACAACAAAGAATTGAAAAATAATCAAATGCTGACAAAAGTTTATTTGCAAAATCTTTATTATTCATGTAGGGTGCTAGCTTTTAGAAAAGAAAAGTCTTTTGTGGCTGTAATGTAGACCTACTGCCTAGAAGCAACAATAAAGGTTGTTTCACCAGCTATAGATTATTTGTTTTAGGTAGAGATTCACAACAATAGATTTTTGCTTCAGGTAAATGTAACCTGAACAAGATGCTGCTGCAGTAACATTATAGTACCCATTTTTAAAAGTCAGTTTTTAAATATGATCAGTTAAATCATAACTAATTATGTAGTTATTAGTTGTTAATAACCAATTATTAGTTAAACTAATGTATAATTAGTTAAACTATAACTGAGTGATCACAGCAGGCCACAATTTGCTGTTTTGGTTAAATTTTCTTTAATGTCAGTTATCAGAAACAAATTTTCTAAAATTGTACAAGATTTTCTCACAAATAGATGAGTGCATGGAACCTAATTAACCTGACAAGCCTTTTCATCCACTGTACATATGAGTATATAATTTATGGAAAGATATCGGTGACTTAAATATTTTATAATCAGATTATTTGACATTTCATTATTAGGATTACTTGTATTTTAGTTACCAAATTGTTCCTAAAAACTTCTTAAATTTCAATGATTTTTCCAAAAGTGGTTTGCAGAACTTGCAAAATTAGTTTTTAAGACTGTCTCCATGATATTGATCTAGTAGCTTTCTGTGCCATGTTACTGTTTCTATTGTTAAAATGTTGTCTCAGAAACTGTTAGCACTGTTTTAATTCTAGTTATTAATATTCACTCTATACATAATCGCATACATTATCGGGGAAGAGGCATTGGTTGTGGTAGTGCCAAATCAAGTGAGACTGGATGTACCACACAGAAGAAGAAGAACCTTGCATTTATATAGTGCATTATCACATCTTCTGGATATCTTGAAGTTCCTTACAACTAGTAACTGTTTTAAGAAATGCAGTCACTGTTTTATGTAGGCCAATGTGGCAACCAGTGTGCACAAAGCAAGATCCCAAAAAGAAAATGGATAAATGACCATCTAATCTTTCCCTGCTGATGTTGGTTGTGGGAGGAGTGTTGGCAATAACAATGAGAAATTGTCCTGTTGTTCTTCAGATAATGCTGTGACACCTTTTTAAGTCTATCTGGACAGGAAGGCGTTTAACATCTCATCTGGAAGATGGCAGTGCAGCACTTCACTCAACACGTTACTGAGTTTTAAACCTAGAATATTTGCTCAAGTTCATAACGGGTTTGAATCCGTGACTCTTTGAATCGGGCAAGTGTTTTGCAACTGAGCTAAGCTGATACCTGCTTTCCTTTATTTCATTCCAGTGGATATGCACGCAGAAAATTAAGCTGTTTTGATACATGCTTTAAATCTCCAGTAGACAGTCATTGCTTTATTATATAACCCTTTTGGTTACCTACAGCTTTAAGCAATAGATTTTGTTACAGAAAATTGCTACATTCTAATCGTACGAACCTAGTGATATTTTATCCCAGGGATATCTGTCAGGTTGAATATGACTATTCAGCACACTGATCAATTTATTTCTTGTAAATCTGGTGCTTCTAGGCATTGTATTTGATCTATAATCAGACTGCTTAAATGTTGCTGATGAGAAAGTCAGTATTTTTTCTCAACACCATAACTGTCAAGTTGTATTATGCCATTACATATTCACCAGAATTGATAAAGTCAGCAGGACATCTCATTCAAAAGCCTTTAATCGCTACCTCTTTTCAATTCAAATCCATTGCGGAGGTCGACCAGTGTTCACAAATCACTTTAAATGGGAAGTGCTGTTCCTTGTGCAGGCCTGCTAAATGAGAAGTAGTATGCAGAGTTACTTAAAACAGTAATAAATGCCAAAAAGTTATTTTAATTGGATTGAAAAATAGGCACCAAATGCATTTTTCAGCAGAAATAGAAGTTTCTAAACCATTTAGTAACTATATAGCAGATGGGATGATGTGTTTTGAAGCCCCATGCTTTGCTCTGTGTGGCACAAATTGTTAACATTTCTCATTTTCAAAATGATGCTGAATCGCTTTTAATGCCTAATATAGGAGCTGTTATATATTTGCTGTATGGGAGGAATAGGAGTTGGTAAGTTTACACCACATGCAGTTGCAGTCCCATCTCATTGGATATTCATTGACCATTTGAAATTGACAGATAATCTATTTTTACACAATTTTAACATTTTCTAATCAATATTTTTAAAGAGTTTAGTAATTTCTTCTGTATGGCTGCCCAGATGGAGGTGACAGTGGTTTAGCTTATGAAAATTACCGGATGTTGATGGACAGATGTCAGTGAAAGAGATCTTTAGTTTATGGGAAAGTAGAACATTTTAGAATCTGTTCTGTTTAGCAAAGCACAACATACAGCACGTCATTTGTCCAGCGAACTGTCTTAACTTCAAATCTCTGTAACATCACTCAATTTCATCCCACCTTGGCTCGTCTTCTGTTGAAACCTTCGTTCATGCCGTTGTCACCTTGAGACTTGACTATTCCAATGCACTCACTCCTGGCTAGTCTCCCACAGACTACCCTCTGTAAACTTGGAGGTCTTTCATAACTCTGCTGCCCACACCTTAACTCAGTAAATCCCATTTCCCGATCACCCATGTGTTTATGTTAAAGGTGCTATATAAATATAAGTTGTTTTGAAAACAAAGTTGCTATATCCAGAGGTTGTTTTCTCTATATATTAAGAGACAGTTTGGTACTCTGAAGACAATATGTTTATAGTCTGGTTTAGACATGCACGTACTGTACATTTCTGCACAATTTGATCTCCAGCTGATCAGATATGTTGCTTCGCTGCTGTTTCAGCCTCAGTGATTGCATACACTGACTTTCTTGGGGCGTTTTAGTGGGAAGCCACTCCATGCTCAAAAGGGCGAATCCAGGCTGCCCCTTAATAAATGGTCAATAACTGCATGATGGGTTTCCTGGTAATGAAAGGAATAAGACATTGTTTTATGATACGATCATATGAATTTCAACACACAAAGAATGCGCATTTAAACAGTGTCTTTTCATGTCCTCAGATGTTCCAAAGCATTTCATAGACTTTTAATTGCTTTAAGTGTAAATCATTGTTACATAGGCAAATGTGACCACCACTTTCAACACAACATGTTCCTGCAAACGTGATGAATGATGAGATATATCTGTATTTGATGATGTTGGCCTAGGGAGAAATGTTGTCCAACATCATGGATGGACATGGAATTTTTAAAACATATATCTGGATTGGTGGTGCAACACAGTTTAACATCTCACCCAAAAGACAACAACACCATTGTAGAATTTCTCCGGTACTTCAACTGTACATCAGCCCTGACTATTTGACCTATTTCTGGAAAGGCTCCAAGCCAGTAGTGTTTTGATTCCGTGATGAGAGTAATTCCAAATAAAGCAAGCTGACCCTTGGATATTTCAGCAGTCATTCTTTTGCCACCTCTGGTTGAACATCAGAGTTATTTTATTCCTGACCTGCATTTTCTTTCGCAAATGTTTAATTTGCTCCTGAATTCTGGAATTGATCTAAGCTTTAATAGCTGTTGATAGTAATATATTCCATATTTTAATCTTTTGTCTAAAAAAAAATCCTTCCAACACTCTTTTGCACTCTTTTGCACCCTGTACTATTGCGAGATTTTATGCCTGAAAGGGCTAGTTTGTCATCATTGAAGCGTGTTCCCACCTACCTGCAGTCTGATTTTATTTTCAAGATTGCATGTGGTATGCTAACCAACACAACAGCCTTGCTGCTGCATCTGCTTCTGCAACTGGCTGGACAGCAAATAGAAGGACTGGACCTAATTTGATTTGGAAGTCAATTTCCAAATCAAATTGAAAAAATGTAGATAGTTACAAAAATTTGAGATTGCATTATTATTAGATCAGCAGGGGAGCAGGAAAGGAAAACAAGTTGTTGTCCATCTGTCTTCAATCCATCCAACCTGTGTACCAATGGTCTTTAAAACTGTGAAGTTAACTACAGTACGTGTAGCTGTAACTAATAATGTGCTTAAATATTTTCACACTTTTATATTTGTAAAGCTTAACATAATATTTGCGATTTTTAATACTTTTAATTCTTAAACAGGTTCTGGATCTTTGGCCGCAATGGCAGTATTTGAAGATCGATACAAGGCTGACATGGAGGTGAGTGTGTGACCACTGTAAATAATAGCTGATGAGTTCGCATTTTTATTGATCCTTAATTCAGGAAGAAAGAAGAATCTAAATGCAATTTTCATTTTCTAAAATTTCTGTTCCCAAAAAGGTGAATGTATATGGTTTGAAAATCAGACTTTAAACACAACTTGTAAAGGAGACCAGTCTGGTTTCAATGCCATTAAGTCTGAGTGTGAATACAGTATCAGATTTTTTTTTCATCTTTCCTAGCTCACATCTGATGAAATTATTACCTTGGATGTGAATAAATGTTTCTTGTCTACTGTGCATTATGTGATTTTAGGTTTGATATTGATTAAAGAGCTTACTAAAATGCACATTTTGAACATAGAAGCCTTAAAAACGTAAAGTTTATATTGTAGAGAAAAGTGAAAGTTAATTTTTTAAAAAGATACATTTTGTGGGATGATAAAATTACTTATTCTACAATAAAGGAAGGTAGGCAAAGAACACCACAATTACTTCAGATGCTATACAAGGATTTATATAATAACCAAGCAAGTTCTGAAAGCAACAAGGAATGTTCTGGTTCTTGAAAAGCATGTTCTAAATTATGAAGGGATCATATTTTTGAATGAAAATAAGATCGGAATGGAACATGATCTGCGTCATTGACTGATGCAGGACTTATAAGTGTAACTTCAGGTTTCAGAACTGCAGGGCATGAGTATTGGAAAATCTCAAGTGAAACTTGAGAAAGTGCTCTTTTTCGTACAAAGTGTTTGCTACCTTCTGAAACAGTTGCATAAATGGTTTACCCCTGTACTGTTCCCTAATAAAGTAGGAAGAAAGAGATTTTTCCTCAGTGTCGACTTTATTTTATATTGGACAGAATATGCTTCCAAAAATATTGAAGAGGCATCAATTTGTCTTAGATTTGTCAAGACCTGAAAGTGACTGCACTTTTTGAAGCAGCAAATTAGGTAACTCCAGTTGGGGAAATGACCCTAGCTCGGAGACAGCAAAGTTCAGTGTACTGATATACTAAAGGAAAATAGCACTTTCGTAAGGAACTTCATGGAGGGAGTTTCAACCCCAAAAAATGGGTGGTTTGGGTTGGGTGGGCGGCTAAGGCATTAAAAATAAGAAGTCTAACCTCAGTCCACCATTTCCAGGTGTAAGGGGTGGGGGAAGATGGGGGCAGGTTGATGGATTGTGACCAATCCAGTCCCAGGCGGCAGATAATCAACTTAAATAAAAAGAGGCTGCATGTCACCAGCCCCTTCTCACTTCACTCCTCCATGCCCCAGGCCCCATCTTCTGTCCATCCCTGGATCCCTCTTCTAATCCAGAATGCCCCCAAGCCCACTTCACAACCCTGCTCACCACTGACTTACTTTTGCCGGTCTTCAGCCTCCATGCAAGAGTCCGTTCTCCTGCTCCCCCTCCCTTGTGCCATATAGTTAAACAAGGAAAATGGCTGACCAGCATAAAGCCAGCAAGTGCACACCACCTTTAAACAATGTTGAACTGGGTATCACAAGATTCTCATATTCCACTCACTTTTTGTATTGGAGATAGGACTTTATTAATATTGATGTGTATTCATGGCATGTAGCTATATTGCAGGAATGAACTTGTAACAAAATGGCATAATGCTCGACATGCTGCAAACACGATGGGGGGGATTCTCCCACCCCCACGGCCCATAACTGGCCTCCTGAACATGATGTGGCGATGCCGGCGTTGGACTGGGGTAAACATCCTGAACATGCCCAGGCCCAGCCACAGCCCTCCCCTTCCTGGCCCGCCTTGATCTCCGGCCCCATCCCCCACACCCCACCACAAGTAGTCCTACCCCACCCCACCCCCCCAACCCCGATGGCCAGCCCCGATCGCTGGCCTCCCTCCCCCACTGTTCCCAACTGCAGAGTGACAGCAGCAGGACCCCCTGTCCCCTTGGCACTGCCCTATGCCCGGTGCGCAATGCCAGGATGTGCCCTGGGCTTTGGCACTTTGCCTCTTGGGCAGTGCTAGGGGCCCAGGCTGGCACTGCCATGGGGGCAATGCCCGGGGGGGCACTCCCCCGGTGCCCAACCCTCTGGGGGACCTTGACTGCACCCCCCCCTCCCCTCTGCCTTCACTCCAGCAGGGTCAGGGCGCCAGCTCTCCACTTGTGGGAAGCTGTAGTAAACCCCGCTGGAGTGAATCAATCCTGGTCGGGGGCAGGGAAGACGCTAGCAGGCCTGGAGATTTCAGTCACGGGCCCACTAATGAGGATCTGATGGCGCCGTAAATCCAGCACTGGGAGACGTGTGGAGGTCGTGGCCCCAGCCGGGAGCCCGCAAAATGGCCTCTGCTCGAGTCTCTGGCCCGCAGTGCTGAAAAAGCAGCGCAGCGGGATGGGAGAATCGCACCCCACATCTCAACCTGTCCCGTTGGGAGACTAAACTTTTGAATCGCACCTAATTAAGTCATTCTGCCCACCACGTTAAAGTTTATTTATTAGTGTCACAAGTAGGCTTACATTAACACTGCAATGAAGTTACTGTGAAAATCCCCTAGTCGCCAGACCTCGGTGCCTGTTTGGGTACACTGAGGGAGAATTTAGCATGGCCAATGCACCTAACCAGCATGTCTCTCGGACTGTGGGAGGAAACTGGAGCATCTGGAGGAAACCCACACAGACATGGATAGAAAGTGCAGACTCCGCACAGACAGGGACCCAAGCCGGGAATTGAACCTGGATCCCTGGCGCTGTGGGACAGTAGTGTGAATCATTGTGCGATCGTGCCGCCTATAGGCTTCTTGCCTTTGTAGACTTCGCAAAATACCCCCTTCCATTCTCTGCTTACTGGAGAAGTTTTGGATCGACAGTACATATTCAAACTGGAAAATGTTGCAGAAGATTTTGTGAATTATGCAATACTGCAGTGCTATAGACATCAATATTGAGATAGTGTAGTGGCTCCATTGAACCTGCCAGGTGTAATGAACTTCTATTATAGCTGTTATGCAGAAAAGGGATTTACAAAGCGGCAAGTTGAAGAGGATCAAGAGTTTTTGAAGGGGTGGGGGGGGGGAGGAGGTGGATCAAAAGGATTGGGGAGTTTCTGATTGTAGACAATTGAACAATGCAGGTAAACTAGATCCTGCAGATAAATGAAAAGGTACTCTTTTCCTCAAGTCCCTTCCTCCCCTTAGCTGCTGGCTTTCCTGAAGCTTGAGAAACCCTGTCTGCCAGGGTTAGATTAATTCTGAGTTATACAGCCTCATTATGGTTAAATTACCACCCTATCTCCTGCAAGCAGGTTGGTTGCCTGGCCCCATCCTGCCTACTTTAAAATTGGAAGTAGGTAGATTGGGATCCAGTTTCAGATTTTTAACAATTTTGTATCGCACCTCTTTTTGAGAATTAAAATTCACTTATAGTTTCTCTTTATCCTTTCGAATCCTTCCATCATCTGAAGCCTGTGATTTAGATGAGCATGTACTCAAAGCTGGCATTGTCTCTTAACTCCTAATCAATTCCCTGTCCCAAGCCAATGGATGCTCCCAATTCCATGCACACTCATTTTTGTTAGTAGTTTTGTTGCAGCCTTGTCAAATGGGGAGAGCCCTGTGGAATCAGAGTTTGGGAACAGTATAGCTGAGTGGTGGCACACAGTAAGGCTTCCTTGGTTTGCAGATGGAACAGGTAGTGACATGTTGCAGTACCCAACGTTTAATTAAATGTAAGGGCACCGAAGTATATATGTGTTGTCCTTTGCGGAGAACAAACATCAGCCAAAACATTTTTTACAGCTGCTAATGTCAGATAACAGTTGCTAATGTTTATTTAGTTAAAGGAAGGACCAAAGATGATAAGGATAAATATAGATCACCAAATGTGCTGCAGGATATTCTTCCCAGTCCTCCAGGAAACATGAAAGTGTTGTATGTGAAATGCAAGGGCATAGGGTTTAGTGATAGGGATTTGAATGCTAGAGGAATATCCTGGAGATTTTGCTTGATTTGCTTTCAGGTCAGGGAAAAAAAGTGTAATTGGTTGGAAATTGGACTTTTGTTCCCATGGGAGATTAAAATGAGTACTGTGCGAAATTTGTATATGGTTTGTTAGAAGGAGTGAACTAGATGGCCTTTTCTAGTTGCATGTTTCCTTAGTTTATAAATCTTAACCTTTCGATTACTGGTGATTTCCGTTTAGGTGCCACTCCCTGCTGAACCATTTTAATATGCACCATAATGTTACTAAATCATATATAATTTAATAGGTTATATTGTAATGAGACATCAAAATAAAGGTCCTGAACTGAATTCTTTGTATAATGCATGTTATTAGCTTTGGCTTTCGAACGATGGTCACAATTTAGTTGTAGGTTTTGCATCAGCTGTATTCTTTTTCAGTTTGAAATGGCAACGTATCTGGTTTGACCAGTCAGTCATTAAGGAAAGAGAATTCTTTTTAAAATGTTTTTCTGTAGGCACTGCAATACATGGCTGGCACATTACCTAAACATTGTTTGTTATTCACTAACAAAAAATATATATTTTAACCTGCATTTTTGTTTTGTTCTTGGAATGTGGGCAAGACCATGTATTGCCCATTCCTAATTGCAGTTGAGAAGGTGATGGTAAGCCACCTTCTTGAACATCTGCAGTCTATTTGACTTTTCTGTAGCAGTTTGAGACAGCAGATTGGCTTGCCTGTCCATATCAAAGGGAAGTTAAGAGTCAACCATGTTGTCAAGGGTCTGCATTCGCATATAAGCCAGAACTAGGTAAGAGCAGCAGATTTACTTCACTAAACGACTTCAGTGAACCAGATGGGGTTTTTTTTTTACCACAATCGATGATAATTATCTGGTCACCATTACTGATACCAGTTTTATATTCTAGATTTGTCATTAATTGAACTTAAATTCCACCAGCTGTTGTGGAATTTGAAGTGGAGATGCCGGCGTTGGACTGGGGTAAACACAGTGAGAAGTCTCACAACACCAGGTTAAAGTCCAGCAGGTTTATTTGGTAGCAAAAGCCATTAGCTTTCGGAGCACTGCTCCTTCGTCAGGTAAGTGGGAGTTCTGTTCACAAACAGGGCATATAAAGACACAAACTCAATTTACAAAATAATGATTGGAATGCGAGTCTTTACAGGTAATCAAGTCTTAAAGGTACAGACAATGTGTACCTTCTCTCTCCACTCTCTCCACTCACATTGTGTGTGCCTTTAAGACTTGATTACCTGTAAAGACTCGCATTCCAACCATTATTTTGTAAATTGAGTTTGTGTCTTTATATGCCCTGTTTGTGAACAGAACTCCCACTTAGCTGATGAAGGAGCAGCGCTCTGAAAGCTAATGGCTTCTTACCGTGGAATTTGAACCCATGTCCCCAGAGCATTAGCCTGGGCCTCTGGATTACTTGACAAGTGAAATTGTCACTGCACCGCTATCTCCCAGCTATACTCTGTATAATCCTGAATACGAATAGAGAGGTTTTGTTTTAGTGTAGTTGGAACAAATAAATCCATAGAATCCTGACAGTGCAGAAGGAGGCCATTCAGTCCATCGTGTTGGCACTGACTCTCTCAAAGAGCATCTGACAGCAAACTATTATCTTAGGTTTTTCATGCATCCCCTTGGAACATGTTCCTCCTATTGATGGCCAAGGACACCTTCTTCTTCTGAATCCTCACTAAGGACAAGTCCACAGCCATTTACACTCACACTCACTCACACCAGGAGGTTGAGCACGGGTCTACCATCTTGATCACCACCATCCAACTCAGATCCCCCGGGGCATTCTGAACCCTCCAAGATCCATGAGTGCTACCCCAAACCAGAGCCCTGCTAGTATACTGATCACCCACCCCACCACCACCCAGAGAGCGGTCACTGGCCCTGTGAAAGGAAAAGGACTGAGACCGAGAAGCTGCCCAGTAATCCACATCCAAGAGGAAATTTAGCACAGGGAATTTGGTCATTTTAAGGCGTGAAGCAAATTAATGTAAGTGAGTATAGAGGAAATCAATCTTTTAAAAAAATGCTATTATCATGGGGATATGTTCTGTAGCTGTATTTGAGAGCAAATGGGAAAAACAAAACTTAAGTCTCTTTGGTTCTTTGCCACATCACAGAGAATGGAGAAGATTTATTTACATTGTCTTTTGTTTGTTTCATATTTATATTATGCATAGGAGTCAAATATCTTGGGTTGGGAACCCATGTCCTTGTACATTTAAATGGGATAACTTGCTCAATATAAATTGTTTCGATTTAAGTAGTGGTGTCCAAGAACGTATCTTTTAAAAATGGGATATCCTTGTATTAATTTAATAATTGGACGCACTGTGATGAATTATAAGAATATAGAGCAACATGTATCAGTCAATCAATCTCAAAAGTGGGAAGTCTAAGTTGCAACCTTAGTGGCTATTCATTTTTTTATATTACCCATCTTTACATTATGCTGAAAATATTCTGGAATTATATATCTGGGTGAGTTGATTCCAGGCAATTCTGGTGAAGGATGAACGTATTTGACTGTACACAGTTCAAGAGGACATTTCAAGTGTGAAAAACTTTGGGAAGGAGGAGAAGGAAAGAAACAAATCTTAAGAACATTCAAAAGTAACAGGAGTAGCCCAAATGTCCACTTAAACCTGTTATACCATTGAAAAAGATCATAGCTGAACTTTCACATCAATTTCACTTTCCTGTCCTCTCCCCATATCCCTTGATTCCAAAGTTAGTAATGTGAAGCCTGAATATGTTTTTGGCTAAGCATCTACAGTCCACAGGGATGGAGTACTCCCAAGATTCACAAGCCGAGAAGAAATTTCTCTTTGGTTCAAGCCTAAATGGCTGATCCCTTATCCTGAGACCACACTTACAGCCAGGAGAAACAGTTTTTCAGCATCTACCTCATCTAGACAAGAATTTTATACTTTTCAATGAGATCACCTCTCATTCTTCTAAACTGCAGATAATATAGGCCCTGCTACTTGATCTCTGTTCCTGGGATAGACCTTCTCCCATCCTAGAAGTCAATCTAATGCACCCCTTCCAGGGCGAAGTATTCCCTTTTTTAGGTAAGGAGACAAAAACTGTACATGGTCCTCCAAGTGTAGTTTCACCAAACCCTATATAATTGCAGTAAGATTTCCTTACTCTTATACTCCAGTCCCAATGTAATAAAGGCTAACATGCCACTTGCTTTCATAATTGGTGTAATTGTATGTTAACCTGCATGTATATAAGGACACCCAAATCCCTCTGAATAAAACATTTAAATGTTCTGTATTTTCAAGGGAAGAATGTACAAGACAAACAAATTATTTTCCATTTACTTGGAAGAACTCAGTATCTGGATGTAAGCTTAGTAAATGTGAAGGTACAAGATAGGTATCGCCAAGACTTTCTAGCCCTACTGCGGTGGGTCTCCCCGTGGCGGATGCAGTGATCCATTTAAATCCCTTTTCCATTGACTTCACTGGGACCGGAAGATCCCATCAGCGGGACTGGAAGATCCCACCATTGGGAAGGGCTGGAAAATCCTGCCCTCCGCATTTGTGTAAAATCAGTGTATCTTGGGTGGCAACACATAACACATTGAAAAGATAAACTATTCTAATTAACATGTTGAGTTCCAACACATGAAGAGCTAAATCCTGACTAATATTCCATATTTTAAAACCATCAAAGTCCATGTAAAAGTTTACATTTCTAAAACTGTTTTTGTCATTTGAGTAACTTGTTTCTTGGCCATCAACTAGTCCCTTTCTGTATGGACTGGTAAGTTGACCTTCCTAACAGCACAAAAGAGTTTGAACGTTCCTCGTTCGTGAAATGGCTGATGTTCCAAGTTCTAGCTTGCTGCTTTCTGATTCAAATTGAATTTCATTTAAAAATGGCATGTGTCTGGGAGAGATAAAAGAAGTTTTGTTGTCCATCCATTTTATTTAACTTGCACTTTTTCTTTCCATTTTTCGCCCATACTGAGTACTGAGACAGGGAGTGCCAGCTTACAATTCTTACATTGGGTATCACAGCTGAATTAGATGTCTACCAACACATCATGTCATTTGAAATGTTTTTCCCCTGCTTCCATCTTGAACATTGCAGTCAATTGCAATGCCCCTAACTGAACGGAGAGGAGACATTTTTGATCTCTTAGATTCAGTTCCACCTTGAAGCAATGTACAAATTCTCTGAGCCTTTGGGGAGTTCTATTCTTTTCCTAACCAGCTACAAATAATTCACTGGCTTTGGCTTTCTCCCCTTGTTCTATTGAACAGAGAGAAACCTGTTTTCTGAGCATCCAGCATTAGGGTGGGAAATTTACAAAATTGATTACTTCATATGCATTATTCCAGTTAGAGATTGGGCTTCTTAAATTTAAGAAATGAGAAAACATGTTGTGTTTAAACATACCTTTGTTTCTCATTGTTGCAAGATTTTAATGGAAGTAACTAATGAATTCTAAAGAAACATGGCCTGTGTACCTCTTTTACTTTAGTTTTAAATGTGCCATGTGCTGTTATTTTAACAATACTCTCCTTTGTACTACTTGTCAAATGCCTTATGAGGACGAGAGTGAATAAAGGGTATGTATACAACAGCATAAAATTTAAAAGCAAATGTCCTGCCACCCTTGGTTTCAACTTGTAAATTAGTGTTTGTGAAGTAATTAGGACAGTTTAATTAAGGCAGCAGTTGAAATCCATTGGAAATGAAGATACCGGCTGCACTAAATCATTGTTAAAAGTAATCAATGAATGAATAAAATGTAAGCAAAATTAAAGTCAGACTTTTCAAAAGAGCTGGCCTGCTTTTTCATTCTCCTGTGTTGTCATGTAGTGGAGTCCCATGAGAAGCTCACCACGGCAGACACTGAGCAGTATTTATAAATCCATGACAGGCAATAATGGCAACTTGAAATATTCTTTTGCATGAATCTTGAGCACTACTCAAAACTGCAGCCATATCAGATTTGCGATGGCAGCTGTTGAGCCCTACAGTCACATTTCTAGGCTTTGAAGGCACTCCAACTTAAAGAACAGAGGCTGGAGGCTTACCCGGTTTCTGTGGGTTGCTAGCACTTGGACTCGCTGCTTTTGAAGATGTGCCACCACCAGTTCTGCCAGTGCCCGAGGCAAGGTAGTACCAGCAGGACCTGTTTTGTGCACAGCCTCTGAGTTGTAGTCTTCAGATGTAAGCAGCAAATGCTTTGTCAATGCCAGTTGCTTGATTGTCTGGTCCCTTGTTGCACAGCTGAGAGATAAGCTCTACCCAAGACCCTTCAGAGATGAGTGGTGAGATGGATGGTGATGTGCACAAGTGCCACTTCTGCAGCCTGATTTATGGTATCATATTTTATACTGATGCAAGTACTGGCCTCTAGAGGGACACTTATAGATTGCTGAAGATCTGAGCAGTTTCAGCCCTGATGGGCCCATAGGCTTCAGAATTGTGATGCCAAGCACCAAACAACTACTATAGAACGATATTAATTTGTCATTTGGGCAGCTATGGATCTACCTTCAACAACTAAATCAGCTAAGCTCATGCAGTACTTACAATGCAGTGCTTTTGCAAACTAGAATATGCATATTATTGTGCTTGGATGGCATTTCAGAATTTTCTACTTTGATTTTAAAACTAACTATGAGAAAGCAGGCATAAATAGGAATGAAACGCCTACAATATTGTCCCTTGTCAAAATGACCACTGTTCTTGTTTCTTTTTATCTTTTGCTTTGTTTTTAGTGTGTATACACAACAATGCTTAATGCACCAAGAAAATAACATAGAACCAGTAACATTTCAGCGCTTCATTTTACATTTTCAATTGTTTATACAAGGTTTTCTTTACATAATATTCTATTATACCTTTCTGGATATTTCTCAATTTGCTTCTTTTTGGTAGCCTTCTGACTTTTTTAAACCTCTTGTTTTTGCAATTCTTCATTGCTTTATTTTCTCTCTGTCAGGCCTGATGCCCTGATGTTGAAATCATTCTAGTATCCTTCTCTGCCACCTTCCATACCTCTCTGGTTCTTGCCGTTATGGCATGAACTGAACCATCTTTTTTCGTGCTCTGAAATCAGAGAATTCTAACTTCAGGAGGCTAGGATGGTCACATCACTCGTTAGGAGAACAGGAGTGATTAGATCCAGGCTGGCGCATCTCTCACAAATGAAATGTAATTTTTTCATAAGCCCACCCCAATAGAGTTTGAGAGCTCTGAATCTGACCTGTATGTAAGTGACTCCCTAGTTTTTATATTTTTAGCAACTGCATGTGTGGGTGAAAGAGCAAAGTTAAAGTCAGCCAGGATTCCTGCTATAGATTGCAATCTATGTGACCCCACCAGAAAGTGCAAGTTTGTGGCTGCAAGGTGAACAGGATCAGGCTTGGATGTAAAGGTTAGGTAGCTGATCACTGTTTAGTAACTGTGAGCACTGCTTTAGGTACAGTAATATGAGTTTCCTTCTTGGCTGAATCTGATGCTTGCACAGATCTGATCTTCTCCTGCACCATGTCATTTACCTTTATGGCCTCAGTGAGATTGTCAAGGACTTAAATGATGTATGTCTGTTTTTTCCTTGTGTATTTGTGCTTCCTGGAAACTATTTGAGATTTCCCATCTAGTGTATAGACCCCTCAATAATCACCTGAATTGAAGTTTAGGGTTGACTTCCAGTCCCAAAAGCTAAGTATCGACAATGGCTAAGCAGCCAGCTATCAGTAACTCCAGCATGATAAGTTGTGTAGTAGCAAACTAACCAGGTGCTGGAATTTACTTAATACAAGATAGAACTGCAAATAGATCTTTAAATGTCTCTTCACATTGATAAAACTGAAGTCAATCAAGGGACTAATTCCAGAGTCAGATATTTAATTAACAATAAAATGCAGGTTTGCTACCAAGCTAGAAGTTTAATTTAAGTAACGCTGATGAAAGTGGCCGCATAATTTTAAGAATCAACGTATTGCTCTCCTATCGGTGTTGATGCTCAGAAATATTAGAATATAGTAATTATTATTTCTGGTATCCTAAGCAAGTAGCAAAGCTTGGACAAAAAGATGCGTTTTTATGGATGACGGTGAAAGAGACACCTATGGGCAAAGGGAATAAATATTTTCCATTGTCCTTGAAATTTCCAACATATAGATTCCATAGGAAGAATAAATATGATTTGTACACTTGGTCAGTTTTAACATGATTTGCGAGTCGAACACTAATTTTGAACAAAAGTTAGAAGTGGAGGCAATGCAAATACCTATTTTTAAGAGCTAAATGGCTTTCTTTAAAGGGTGTATCGAAGTGTTCCCTTTCACTCTGGCACTTTCCAGTAGTTACAGTCGCTAATTTGTTTTTTTGCCCTAAAAATAACACATTTGATTTGAAAGACAGGATGCTTGGAGGCAGCAGAAATTCCTCAAGACCATAGCAAAATATAGCGAGCACTGACTGTCATGGGCCAATTATATTGAATTGTATTGCATTTTATATAGCAAACGAGAGCTGGTTGAATGCATCACATCATTCGGCTCCCATTTACCACAATAATAGCACATACTCCAGAGCTCAGTGCCACCAGAGGTTGTTTCAATTCTTGCTTTCCTATCACTAAACAGTGGCAGAAAATGCAACATTAGCAACAGCGATGATACATAGTCACCAGGAATGAGACTGTCCTCAGCCACACACACACACACACACACACACACCCTCCTCTTTCCACACTTTTATTAACTTGTTATGGTTGCAAAGTGCCAGTTCCATTACAATGGAAAGTTGGCTGAAGTGGCATGCGTTTTTTCAAATTCTTGAGAGAAGGCATTGAAAAACAATTTTGCTGTTAACATGGTGGAAATTAACTGAAAACTTTTTATCCTCTGAATTACACACACTTTAATCAATCTCATTTAGATCACATCTGTCAGATGGAAAATGGGAGAGTAATGACAGGCTGCATATGAATTCAGTGTTTGTAACTGACAGTGATCCAAACAGCCTGTGTGTGCCTGCCATAGGGCTCAGGTGTGGAAGTCCACAGGCTACTACCACCAGCTGACATTTTGAGTTTTAATGACTCCATAGAAAGGTGACCGCTTGCTGTGAGGTTTGCTTACCAGATCAAGACAGCAGGCAATGGAGATAAAGCAAGACTATTAGTGTCGTGGTGAATACTCTGACAAAGCAGTTTAAAAAAAAGTCTTGAGGCTCTTGGACTATCGTGTCATTATTTCAGTAGCTCTACACTCTGTCCTGACTGTTCGGACAATTACACTGCATAACCTGGAGGAAACAAAATTGCCATTTTGTAAAAAGAATTCTGAATATATTAATTGTCCTTTCCCATAGGAGTACTTACAAAACCCATATTTTATTGAATTATGCAACGTGCAGCCAGATTACAGAATGCATTATGTATATTTTAGTTTATTTTCAACTAGCTTTGTTTTGTGTTGTAAAGAATTTATGTCAAAATATTGACATTGTATTTTTTAGTATCCTGGCATAAGCTATCTTCTTTATTTCTATTCTAGATGGACGTTAATGGTGGCTTTGCGAATTAATCATGTTAAATTCCTATTGATAATGTTTGTGACCAAATCAGTGTTTTTTGAAACATATACTGCTGATGAATTCATTTAAACTTGAATTACTGATCAAACCTATCTTGAAAGTAACCTAAGGCTCTAGGGGTGGCAGATGTTAAATTTGCATTGAAAGTAACATACTTAATGTAAGAACAATGAAATCAATGGGGAAAAAGCACTTTGTTTGAATTCACAATCATAGTATTTGATTTTTTTTCCCTAATAACTAAAACTAACAATGAAAACCATTTGCTTAAAACTTTCAGGGATAAGACTTTATAAAGAAACCCAGAAATAATTGTATTTAAATTTTAATCACTGCTTATAAATTTTGCTTTTTATTATAAGGGTAAATGATTTGAAAAATAGATATCCAAATTTCTGTAACACGAATAACATCGTTTAGGTGCTACAAAATGGTCAGAAGAGGAAGTATTAGAAATTGCTTGAACAGTTTATACATACATCGTGACTAAAGAACTCCTTAGTCTTGCTACTTAAATACATAATAAAAATTTTAAATTCACAAGCATATAAATATTAAAATCATCTTTTCCAATAAACTAAATTTCAAAGTACTTAGTTAAACATAAAATTGCTGAAGGATTGCCAATCGTAAAACATAATATTGAGTTTCTGAGCATAATATTGAGCTTTTGAGTCATTTTCATTAAATGCATTGGATAGCTATCAAAAATTAGCAGTAACATTATACCCTCCCATGGTTAGGATAATTTAAACTGTGTATACATTACGTTTCAGCTTGCATAAAAACTTGTTACTCCATTGTAAAAATATAACTTGGCATTAACTATAGTTTGTATTAACAATTGAGGATTGCCTGCTTCTCATCCTGCAGTTTAAACTGCTTAACAGCTGAATGCAAATAATACCCAATTATCTTGTAGATTAAATAATATTGAATAGAAAATCATGTTATAGATTATATTGAGCGCACAAAACATATTAAAGATGTACTCTCGTTTCTTGAGCACAAAAATCAAAGCTGACGTTTGTATGCAGTATTGAGGGAGTGCTGCATTGTTTGAGTTGCCTCTGTTGGACGAGACATCAAATTGAGGCCCGAATGGCCCCTCTTGTGTAAAACATCCCATGGCACTATTTCAAAGAACAGAGGTGTTATCTCCAGTTGGTCCCTCAATCAGCATCATCATTACATTGCTGTTTGCGGGCATGTACTGTGCACAAATTAGCTGGCGAGTTTCCTGCATTGCGACAGTGACCACAGTTCAAAGTACTTTATTGGCTATAAAGTCCTTTGAGACAAATGCAGTCATGGATGCTGCTACAGAAATGTAAGTGTTTTTTGTTATAGTTTAAATTTAAAAATTAGCTCAAATTACTGTTAAACCTTTATTTGTCTTAAATGAAAACATTTTTAATAGCCAGCTTGGAGCTTATCAAGAATCTTTACCTTAAAGACAAAAATACTTTCTTTAAAGTTTATTTATTAGTGTCACAAGTAGGCTTACATTAACACTGCAATGAAGTTACTGTGAAAATCCCCTAAATGAAAATATGTTGATAAGTACAGAGTAGCAGTAGCAATAGAAATGTTATTCTACACTTATTTTCTTCCAACGAAGATGTTTCTAAGTTTCAAACATTTGTGTTTTCGTACGGAAGATGTGGTGGTAAAATTCACTGCTCGTTGATGGTTGCTTAAAGTTCCAGATGCTTCAAATTGGTTGTTATATGTGTACACAAATTTATTGCTTCCAAGTTCAGAATTCCTGACAACAGTAGGCTATTTTAAGGTCTAGACTCTTCCCTCGATAAGCTCCAATTCCTGTTGGTGTGCAATTCTTCAGATAATGAGCACAGATGCAATATACAGCTGTCAGAAATTAATTTGTATAATCTCAGATTGTATACCAGTAACCGAACCTACATGAAGTTCAGTACTGCAGCAATATATAAATCACTTTCTAAAATGACAATGCTTAGAGTGCCTCCTTGTATTAAATGCAGCAGATTGGCAATGTTATAAATATTTTATCAAACACAGTTGTTGATTAGCAGTACATGCTGAGATTTTTATTTATTTCACACAGTGTTAAATCCTTTGGTACCTTCTGAAAGTGGCCATTAGTGGTCAATTTAATGACTTTTGGTGTTGCTTAAGCTTGCTGTGCACTGTGATACAGCTGAGGTGACCGTTACATGTCTGGTGTAGACCTTTTCACACTTTGTGCAAGTGCTGCTCATTTGTCATCTGGCAGTAAATCGAGCTGCACATAAGAGCCCAGGGACACATTCTGTGATGGTCTGATGGAGGTGAACAGATAGTGCTGTAAAGGCTGCTTGTCACAGATGACTTGTGTTGTAGAGCATCATTTTGTGCAGGCTCCTTTAAGGTAAAACACTTAAACTCCAGGGGATGAGATGCCTAAAGTAAGTTATTGTAAGCAATTGTGTTTTTTCGCTGTGTATTAAGTTAGTGATGTTAATAATAGCATTTGCCAGCATTTGCAGTTGATCTTGAAAATTGTGTGTCTGATCTCTGTGCTAAAAGATGAAGGAATTTGCTTCGTTTTGAAAATTGGGTCTTCACTGGTTGTTGAAACGTTTTAGAAAAAATCTGAAGACATTGCAGCTAAAGAGTTCCACTTAGAATTGACTTGAGTTAGCCGGGAAAGAAAACGGCTGTCTAAAATAGTTTATGTAGTTGGATCATGGCTGCCCATACAAAAAGTTTTAAAAATGTTATGCCATTATTTTTCCCACGCCAATCATCTCCAAAGACACATCTGTCTCGATTGAAAGTCTTGTTTCTGTGCAACCGTGTGTATGATTAGAAGATTCTGTGATTTTGGTAAGCCTGTAACTTTGCTAATTGATCCAGTTAATCATATGATGGCACAAAGCCAATTAAGATTATTGGGGGGGAAAATCAACCTCCTTTCAGCTTTGGTGATATTTCCTCTCCCCACCCCATCACAAATGTATATTTCCTTAAAATAGGCTTCAAAGCATGTAATAATTCTGGGGGGAGATTTTGCCAGAATTATTCTCACTCTGTCTTCCAGAGGGTGAGTAGTAACGGTACTGAATGAAGAGAGCAGATAGAAAAGAAAGGTGTAATACTGTCTGAGGGATCCCAGGGTAGCTTGTCCAGGGAGCTGGAAACCTTTTAATTTGGCCCTGTATGCTGAGTGCCAGTGACATGGACACACAATCCATAGTTCTGGCAAAATCTCCTTGATTCTCAAATGTTTGTGTCAGAAGACACACAGTGCTACACAAGCAGCACCAACAGAACCAGCCCAGCCTCAACCTTCCAACCCTCAAGCCCACAACCTTAGTGTCTTTTGTTGTCCTGATGGATAAATGAAGCCCTTAAGAGACAGCTGCGAGTATGCGATGAAAAACAAACTGGCGGCATCAGCTCAGTAGAGACAACTTCTATGGAATAACATGCTTCAAGCCTCAAAGTACCCATGAGCAATGTCATAGGAAATCTACTTTACATTTTCTTGCTTTGCTAGCAAAACCGCACTGCAGATACAAGACTTTTAAAATTCCTATTGAACCAGATCCTATTTCTTTCCAGGTTCATAAGAATAAATTGGCGTGTGAAAATCCATATTTTTGAATAACTGATGGATACGAGGGACCATCAACACTAACTACGTATATGAGCAGTTAACATAGTATTTAAAATAGTGCACAGTCATGGTATTTTTTTATTTGGTCTCAAAATGTCTAAACCTTGCACTTAATGAGAATTTATTTTGCACGGTCTTTTTGGAAACTTGAATTGTTTCTACTTATTCTTGGACTGAGTATTGAAACAAGTTTAATAATTTTGATGCTGTGTTAACATTACCGTTATGGCCCCTCCAGTATGTCGGGGTGGTTTAAGATTATAATCAATTGTGGAGCAGTTGAAGGATAAACATAGGCAGTAGACCAAAATTTAAAGACCAGAAGATGCTATCTGAGATGTCGGGCTGGGGAAGATTATGAAGATGGGTGGTGAAGCCACGGATGAATTTGAAGATGAGAGTTTTGAGATCAATATGTTGGGAAATAAAGCCTGTGGAGTTTGGCATGTTCCTTCAGGTGAATTGAAAGTGACTGCCCTTGAAACAACATTTGAGTAGTAGCACCTAGCAAAATTGAAGTCAATGGAAATAACAGGACAAACTCTCCACTGGTTGGAATCATACCCAGTACAAAGCAAGAGGGTTGGAGGTTGATCATTTCAGCCCCAGGACATCACTGCAGGTGTTCCTCAGGGTGGTACCCTAGGCCCGACCATCTTCAGCTGCTTCATCAATGACCTTTCCTCCAACATAAAGCCAAAAGTGGGAAGGTTTGCTAATGATTGCAGAGTAATCAGTACCATTTGTAACTCCTCAGATACTGAAGCAGTTTATGCCTGCGTGCAGCAAGACCAGGCTGATAAGTGGCAAATAACATTCATGCAATACAAATGCCAGGCAATGACTGTCTCCAACAAGAGAGAGTATAACCAAGCCCACTAGACATTCAATAACATTGCTATCACTGAAGCCCCATCATCAACATCCTGAAAGCTACCATTGACCAGAAACTTGACTAGGCCAGCTATATAAATACTGGGGCTACAAGAGTAGGTCAGAAGCTGAGAATTTTGTGATGACTAACCACTTAACTCCCCACAGCCTGTCCACTATCTACAAAAGACCGATCAAGAGTGTGATGGAATACTCTCCTCTTGCTTAGATGAATGCAGCTCCAACAACACTCAAGAAAGTCAACACCATTCAAGACAAAACAGCCCACCTAAAGCATTAAACACACTTTCCCACAATCACTTGTGCACAGTGGCAGCAGTGTGTACCACTTATGAGATTACAGAATACTACAGTGCAGAAGAGGCCCTTCGGCCCATTGAGTCTGCATCAACACATGAAAGGCCCTGACCTTCCCACCTAAGTAAGAAGTCTCAAAACACCAGGTCAAAGTCCAACAGGTTTATTTGGTAGCAAAAGCCACTAGCTTTCGGAGCGCTGCCCCTTCGTCAGGTGAGTCAGGTGTGTTTACCCCAGTCCAACGCCGGCATCTCCACATCATGACTTCCCACCTAATCCCACTTGGCCACAGCCTTAAATGTTATGGCATGCCAAGTACTCATCAAGGCACTTTTTAAAGGATGTGAGGCATTGCACCTCCACCACCCACCCAGGCAGTGCATTCCAGACCATCACCATCCTCTGGGTAAAAATGTTTTTACTCAAATCCCCTCTAAACCTCCACCCCTCACTTTTAACTTGTGTCCCCTTGTAACTGATCTTTCAGCTAAGGGGAACAGCTGTTCCCTATCCACCCTGTCCATGCCCCTCATAATCTTAAACACCTCAATCAGGTCACCCCTCAGTCTTCTCTGCTCCAGAGAAAACAACTAAGCCTATTCAACCTCTCTTTATAACTTAAATGTTCCATTCCAGGCAACATCCTGATGAATCTCCTTTGCGCCCCTTCCAGTGCGTTTACGTCTTTCCTATAATGTGGCGACCAGAACTGCACAGTATTCCAGCTGTGGCCTCACCAAAGTTCTATATAACTCCGTCATGACCTCTCTGCCTTTGTAATCTATACCCCGATTGATAAAGGTGAGTGTGCCATATGCCTTTTTCACCACCCTATTAACCTGCCTTTCCACCTTCAGAGATCTATGGACCAAAACACCAAGGTCCCTTTGTTCTTCGGAACTTCTTAGTGTCAGATCTTTCCTAGTATACTTCCTTGTCAAATGACTCCTTCCAAAGTGTATCACCTCACACTTTTCAGGGTTAAATTCCATCTGCCACTTATCCGCCCATTTGACCATCTCATCTATATCTTCCTGTAACCCAAGACACTCAACCTCACTGTTAACCACCCAGCCAATCTTTGTGTCATTGGCAAACTTACTGATCCTACCCCCCACATAGTCATCCACGCCATTTATATAAATGATGAACAATAGGGGGGCAAGTACGGATCCCTGTGGTACGCCACTGGTCACTGGCCCCCAGTCACTAAAGCAGCCATCTGTCATCACCCTCTCTCTCCTACCACTAAGCCCATTATGAATCCACCGTATCAGATCACCCCGTCTCCTATGTGCATTTGACCCACGCCTCCAGAGGAGATTGCGACCTGAACGCAGTGCTTTAGACCGCTCGGCCATCATGAGATGCATTACAACAGCTCACCAGGTTTCTTTTGATAGCGCCTTCTAAACCTTAACTCTAGCACCTAGGAGTGCAAGGGTAGCAGTACATAGGAACATCTTCCAACTACAAGTTCCCCTCCAAGCCACACACTGTCCTGACTTAGAACTATATCACTGTTCCTTCACTGTCGCTGGGTCAAAGTCCTCCCTTCCTAACAGTATTGTGGGTGTACTGTGCCACATGGCCTGCTGCAGTTCAAGAAGGTGGCTCCCACCACCATGTCAAAGACAATAGGCAGCAATTGGTGGGCTAGCTAACGATGCTTACACCCCATGAAAAGAAACAAAATGCAAGCTGTAATGTGCTCCATGTGTTAGAATTTTGTCAGAATGGAAATGGGAGGCTGACAATGGGAGTGTTGAAGAGATAAAGCTTTGCAGTGACAAAGCCGTAAGTGAGGATTTCAACAGTGTTAGCAAGTTAGGAGTGTGTGTCAGTGCGATAATTTTGAGGTGGAAGTAAGCAGCCTTCATTGTTGAGCTGGTGTGTGGTTTAATGCTCACATGATGAATAAATTCCTTTTCCTGCTTTTATTTCCTACTTTTAGTATTATCGATTTTCTTCATAGTCGCCGTGAAGTTGTCTCTTTCTAAAGAAAGCAATCGAAAATTCAAACCTTTCCTGAGAACTTGGGTTTTATGGGTGCCTGACATGGTTTTGATTTCTATTATAAAGATTCTGCTAATTGCCAGTTGCTTATGTTTGCCACAAATATCAATACTGATGGTTTAAAGCTGTAACATCTCCTAACAGACTCACTTAAAATGTACACAAATTCAATCTAAAGTCAATTATGTGCTAGTTTCCTTATTGGTTAGCTGAATGCATTTTTAATTCGGTTTGGAAAAAGATCTGTGATACAAGAAAAAAGCAAACAAATCTGCAAAATCATGAGGTTTAATAATTTAAAAGTACTGTGTGCCCCTGAACAAATCTCTCAAAGATAAAGGCATTAGGATATGAATGTTTTTAATAACTACCACATGTATTGTGCAGGTCACAAGAGAATGCATATGATGCAGAGGGAATAGGCTTGATTGTTGTTGAGATAGTTTTAGGATTCTCCTCGGATTCACTTGCGCATTGTGTGCACATAGTAACTGCATTACCTTTTAAGTGATCTTCCTGCAGAATACAAAATCATGCACCATTAGTTCATGTGTGCTATCCAGTGTTTTCAATAGGGTAAGACTGTTAAAGCTGATTTGTATGTAACTTTTGTTCTTGGTCAATACAAAGGCAGAATCACATGGAGTATAACTTGCGACTTCTTGTATGTGACTGTATTAAAAAGCATCATCCAGTAACTTGTGAAAACAAGAAGTTAAACTCAATTTAAATTTCTATATCTTTTCTCTTTTAACTTCCTATTTGACTTCCAGGCAAGATGTCGCA
The DNA here is from genome assembly GCF_964213995.1 of Mustelus asterias. NCBI lineage: Eukaryota > Metazoa > Chordata > Chondrichthyes > Carcharhiniformes > Triakidae > Mustelus > Mustelus asterias. Next base: position 22,095,284 of record NC_135813.1, read on the forward strand.
AAACATGTGGTAGGTTGCACTGATGGTAAACTGTTAAATCTACAGTGAGCAGATTCACTTCATATACAAAAAAGTAATTAAGACTGTACAGTTTCCTTAACATACACATGCATTCCCACGTATGTTACGTTTGGTGAAAAATAACAGGCAAAATATCAGTAATTTACTTAAATTGGAAAATGATTGCAATAAGAAAGCCAGATGTACAAGTAAACTCATTTCTGTAGTTCTCCCAATAGAGGGAGCTATTGCTGTTTAATTGTGAATGTAATGCAGTGTTGCGTTAAGGATATGAAATGGAGTTCTTGGAATAATAGCTAGCAGGAAAACTCCTGTTCGATTTTCCAAAGTGCCTCAAATTATCCTTCAGTGCAAAGTATCAATAACTACTGTCTGCACGTAGGTCTTTGTAACTAAAGACAAATCAGATTATCCTTCAGTTATAATCAAATGTATATGTATGCATAGATATTTTCATATTTAACAATTTATAAATTATTTTAACTTTCTGCCTTCACTCCAATTGACGAGACATATTTATAAAACTTTCCTTATAGGAGGAAGAGGCTAAGCAGCTTGTACGAGATGCCATTGCTGCTGGTATTTTCAGTGATCTTGGGTCAGGAAGTAACATTGATTTGTGTGTGATAATGAAGAATAAATTGGATTACCTAAGACCTTTCGACATTGCCAATAAAAAAGGTGTACGGTAAGCAACTTTTAATTTTCTTTTGCACTATATTTCTTTGTTCACTCCATGGAAATTCTGCAATTTAAAATTGTATAACAGTGATGCAGTGCTAGGTGATAGATATAGATTGCATCAGTAATTTCCTAGTATGGTGGGTTCCAGGTTTTTCCCAAGACCACTGGAAGTTTTTCCTGTGGGGACATGGTGTCAGAGTGGGGGCAGGTGTAGAGTGTGGTAGGAGGGATAGAGAGCCTTTGACAGAAGACTGTCTATGCAGTCTCTTAAACATAAATTGTGCCGGTGTGCCTTTGTCAGAGGCTTAACAAGAAGCAACCTTACAAAAGAGGATGAAATCGCACTGTATTGCCTGCATTGGATGTTGTTAATTTTGTAAAGTGGGAAAATTGTAGAAGTAAAAATACCATTTGTAAAACATCTAATAGCCAGATCTCTTGAGGTAAATATAAATATTACATTCTTATAAAACCATTTTTGTGTCTCATTTAAGTGGGGAAAGTAATGTAAAAATTCAGGCTGAATGATGGCAAGTTTGATACTTAATGCACAAATGGAAAATTTAGAACTCTCCAGTCAGTGCATGATTGTGGTCATTCTGTACAGATCATGGAACGTATAACGACTCTGCTCAATTCACAAATGTGAAGGAAGAATCTCAATGATGCACTTCACTACTTATGGTTCAATTTTCTGGGTGACCATAAATATAAAATTATAGCTATTGCTCTACATCAGCCGTAAGAAGAGTTAGAGAGTCTGAAAAGCAACCGAGAGAGCTGAGACCATACAGGTTTCAGATTTTCTACTGATGTAAAATACTGCACACGCTGATCAGGCAGCATTTATGGAAAGAGAAATGGTTAACATTTCAGGTCGGTGACCTTGTGTCAGAAGACATTTTCAGATTTAGTCCCTAGCCTATGCTGAGTTAGCTGCTCTTGGTTAGAGTGGCTGTAATAATACTACAGTTAGACTGGGTTACAGAAGAGAAAATTGACTAGAATTTCTCTGCCTAATTCCAGCATGTGTGGACATAGGATAAGGAATAATCAGGCTCAGCTGTTCTGCTCTCTGGACCACCTCCACTCCCAAAACTCCACCCCATCCATTCAAATTTTTTCATAACATTTTGGCATTCAGTCATGAAACCTGAATAATGGTCTCTTGTGTGAGATGTTGCCAGATACCCGATTCCCACAGATCCATACCGTACACTGATGCTTTTGGTGCATGAGGAGGGGGAACAGATTTCAACACTTGGCTTGGAAAAATTCAAAGTTTCCAAATAAACACACTGATTTTAGAATGTCTTACGTTTGGCAATAGTTACTGAGTACAGTACTCGCAACAACAGATCAACCAACCTGATCAGTCTTGATCTTCAAGTGAATGATATTGTAGTATTTCATTGGTTCAGAGATGTATCTGAATTAAGTATTTGGATATTTATTCAGCTGGTCTTTTGAGCAAGGTATTTCCGATTTCCAGCAACCATAGTACTTTGGCTTTTACTTTTTTTTAATGTTGTTAACCAGAGATTTTATTGTATTTAGACTAAAACAAAAAGTGTAATTAAAGATAACAAAGGTACATAAAGATCTTGATGTCACTAATTATGCTGCTGTAGGACATAAATATATATATATATATATATATATAGTTTTTATTTCTGATTCCCTGCGATTTCTTCCCTCCACACCTCTCCTTTGGATATTGATTCATGCTGTGATGTAATTCCACAATCAGCAATGGTCCTTGGTACCTTGTCACAGTAGTTATTTTAAGTGAAAGGTTTTTGTGAAGGCAATGATTTGTTTTGACTGCAGCAAACATAGTCAATCTTATTTACATGTAATTGTCAGCTGATGCACTGAAAAGGAGAGGAAGCTGTATGACTTTTCCCCACCTTTAGCATTGTTGTTACCACTTGTAATAACCACACCGTTACACTAGCCGAACTCAGTTACCGCAGTACAGATAACAGATTTGTTCTGGGATCTTTCTATTCTCACAGGAGCCTCTGATTTATCAATGTAGCACATTTGATTCTTTTGGTTGAGAGTTTATATCTGTGATTAATCTAGGAAGAAGTGTTCCATTCTGTGTCAGTGTAATGTTTTTATCTACAAAGTACTTCCAATCCTCTGTGCATCATAGCAGCATTTATTCACTCGGCTCAATTTTCAACAAAATTTCTTTAAATTATGAGATTTACAGAACTCATTTCTGAAATGTCAAAGAGCTGCTACTATCTATCTCCCCATTTATTGCCAGGTTTGGAAAGCCTTGTATAAGATAACAGTTTATTATATAGTCCTCTATTCCAGCCATCTCTCATTAAATCAACTTCACAGACCAAGAAACATTATATCTGTACTGTTGGGTCTCTGGCTGTACATGGAATACCATACCACAGAGAAGGAGGCCATTCAGTCTCTGATTCCTTTGCCAGATCTTTGAAAGAGTTATCCAATTAGTCTCATTCCACTGGTCATTTTACTTTACAAGTATATATCCATTTTCCTTTTGGATATTGCCATTGAATCTGCTTCCACCACCCTTTCAGGCAGTGCCTTCCAAATCATAAGAACTCATTGTGTATATAAAAATGCTTCCTCCTCACAACCCACTGTCAGTTCTTTTTCCAGATCTTAAATCTGTCCCCTCTCGTTACCAACCCTGCCATTGGAAATAACCTCTTGGAGGTTTTCACACTATTGTCAAATCTCCCTGTAACCTCTAAGGAATCGTTCCCAGCTTCTGCAGTCCCTCCACATAACCAAAACCCCTCATCCCTGGTTCTGTTGAGAGTAAATCTTCTCTGGACCTTTTCCAAAGCCATTGCATCCTCCCTAGAATATGGTTCCCAGAATTGGCCACAATACTCCAGTTAAAACCGAACCACTGGTTAGATGTCATTGATAAAGATTTACCATAATTTCCTTAGAATCATAGAAACCCTACAGTACAGAAGGAGGGCGTTTGGCGCATCAAGCCTGCACTGAGAACAAACACACCCAATTCCTGTAACCTCGTGTATTTACCCTGCTGATCCCCTGACACTGAGGGACAATTTAGCATGGCAAATCAACCTAACCCGCACATTTTTGGACTGTGGGAGGAAACCGGAGCGCCCGAAGGAAACCCACGCAGTCACAGGGCGAACATGCAAACTCCACATAGACAGTCACCCAATTGAACCCAGTTCCCTGGCGCTGTGAGGCAGCAGTGCTAAGTACTGTGCCACCTTGCCGCCCAATGCTGTCCTTGCTGTAACTTCTATTTAGAAATGCCAATTATTCTGCGTGCTTTTTTTTACAGCCTTATCAACTTGTCTTGACACCTTCAAAGATTGATAGATAGATATGAAACCCTAGGTCTCTTTGTTCCTGCATGCCCTTAAATTTATACCATTCCGTTTATATTGTCTCTCCTCTTTCATTCCAAAGGCATGAAATGTCCTTCATAGGTTTTGTTCATTAGTGCACGGTATCACTTCTGCATTTTCTTGTTATGGAGATAACAACAGCCATTTTGTCCCTGGAGATTCGCAGAAACACTAATGAGATCAATGACAGAGAGTCATCCAGACCTGAAACGTTGGCTCTATTCTCTCTCCACAGATACTGTCAGACCTGCTGAGATTTTCCAGCATTTTCTGTTTTTGTTTCAGATTTCAGCATTCGCAGTAATTTGCTTTTATCATAAGATCAGTGACCAATCTGTTACCAAAGATGGTGCTGTTTGTAGGAGGAATGTTGACAAGACCCCAGAAACACCTTAGTTTTTGAGGCTGGGATATCTAAGATCTGAAATGCTGCAATAGACACACAGGCTTTTTGTTTAATACCTCATCTGAAGGAGGATAATTAATCTGTTTTCCACATGGCTGTGTTGTACCTTATCCTTGTACTTCATTCATAGCTCAAAAATATTTGATTCAGATTTTGCAAGGATCATGAAAAAACAGTGTACTTCATACCTGTAACTTGCACCCCTCTCGAAGAAGTTACGTTCTACTAGTCCTACATTCCTTGACTCACTGAATAATTTTATAGAAGACGCACTAGTCTATATAACTCTGCTTCTCGCCCAGTTACTGGGAGTAAGGATACCTTTCTCACTAATTTTGAATTTACTAAAAATTCCTGGTCTGAATGTATTTCATCCTAATTTCAACAGTTAATAATATTCCCAGAAATACAATGGATTGTTTGGTTTGGCATTCTTTGAAGCTTACTAAATTATAAATGTTTAATACACTCCAGCTTGTTGACTGAATTGGATATTTTATAAAGGAATTTTAATATAAATGTATAACATCTGTTTAACAGTGCAGATGTTTTGTTGCCGCTCTTATTTCTTCTGACAACATTTACCAGCATAGGACTTTGGAGCAGGAGTAGATTGTTCACCCCTTCAAGCCTGTACCACCATTCAATAAGATCATGGCTGAATTGGTTGCGGCCTCAGCTGTGCACTCCTGTCTGTCCCCATAACACATGATTCTCTTGTCTAACAAAAATCTACCTAACTTGGTCTTGAATAAACTTAAAGACCCTGCCTCCACTACCTTCTGGGGAAGAGAATTCCACACTTTAATGATCCTCTCATAGAAAAGTTTTCTCACCTCTGTCTTAAAAGGGAGACCTCTTGAATCTTAAATTTTGTCGCAAGTTCTAGTTTCTACCAATAGGATGGTGGGGCTTTTTTAAGAATGTGCAAAACCATGGCATTGTTTTCAGCAAAGAATTTTGTACATGGGAGAAAATAGTGTGAAGCAACTGAAACCAATTATGTGCATCTATTTAAAATAGTTTGCTGATAGTAGCCATATACTTCAACTTTGCTTTTCTTTAAAAAACAAATCACAAAAGTAAGTACTGTCATATTGACAAGAGGATGACTTGTAGAGGAAATGTCCTATTACCGGGAAAGTATGTGTTTTGCCGTATATTATATCTTTTTTTTTCCTCACCAGGCAAGGCAACTACAAGTACAGGAGGGGGATAACGGGGTTCCTGACGGAAAAAGTTGCTCCGCTGGAACTCGAAGTTGTGGAGGAAGTGGTACACACAATGGACACATCCTGAAGAATCTGACCCTTTTTTCTACCTCCTTGATGTGGATGTACATTAAAGCTCTAACAGGTGTCTGTACATTGAAATAAGTGGAACGTGTAAATCGGAGACCTGTTCAATTTTTACAATAAAGTTAGTCTCCAAGATTTCTTTAACATCCACAATAAGTTGTGTGTTATTTAAATTTACCGGGAAATATTCCTTTTTTTGTACATATAATAGTAGCTGTGTCTCATTTCTACAAAGTCCGTCCAGTTAGGTTAAAAGATCAGTCAATATCGGGCCTAAATTAGAAAGTCAAAGGTCAGGTTTGCATTAAATTAGACGTTGTTGTTGTCTTAACAATTGAGTGGGTGTTTGGGCAGCGCAGCGACTTGAATTGATTATACAATGAAAATGTTCCTTTTCTGTATAGTCACCATTTATTCGACATTACCCGGCGCACATAAGGTCTCTCTGCCAATTAAATATGAGCAAATTGGTAGTCCATTGATAACTGACAATTACAATACAAACCAAATATCAATGTGCTGATTAGTTCAAAGCAAATCCTATCAGATTAATATGAAATCCATACATGCGCATGAACATTGCACCAATGAAATATAAATAACACCCTGTTTTGTACCATTTTTTGTTTCCTCTGCCAACTGCAGTGCTTAGTAACAATTCATATAAAATTAATATTGGGCGACACAAGCCTTTTTATTATGGCACACATCAAATTTCATCATTTTGTTATTGATAAGCCAACATATTAGGGTTAAGATTAAGATTAGGGTTAAGCACTCAGCCTTACTTAGAGACTATATTATTTGGGTGTTTATATTGATATGCATATCACATTTGCAAGTTAATCATTAATTGTGCTAAATTGTTGGAGTAGTATAAATGTATATGTCATGGTGGGAGAATATACTTATCCATTAGTCATGTCATATAATTCATTTAAGTTGCCAGTCATTTTTACCCGCAAATATTCTGATAGGCTCTGAATCTATATTTGATGAGATTGGACAAAAGGAAGAAAAGATTACATTTATTACAACTCTGAATATCCCAAAGTGCTCCACACCCACACACACTTACATACACACACACGCATGCCCAATTACTTTAGAGTCTGAGTTTAACATCTTACCTGAAGAATAGCATCTCTGCAATGTAGTTTTCTGTTATCCTGGAGTTGGTCTTTTGCGCTGTACCAACTGAGCCATGCTGGTACCAGTAATTACGCCACATTTGCTAATCCCTGTAGGTATTGTGAAATACTATGTGACTCCCACATGCAGTCAGTGTTTGCTATAGTCCCTCATCAGCAATGAGAGCAATTTCCCAAAAGGAAATCAAACCACCCGTGAACTCTGCTTTTCAGGGGGAAGAGATGTGACTTTAAAGTTAACGTTCTCATAACAAGTTTGTCCGGCATAATGGGCAGAATCTTGAGCTCGTGTTCACCGTCCACGGTATTGGCAGCGGGAGCTCAATATCCGGCGAAACCTGGAAGTCACGAATCTCGCTGGTGAGATCATGACTTCCGATTTTCACCGCCCCTCGCCTTCGATGTAATCAGATTCACACCTACAATGGGCATGAAACTGATTTACCTACATTGCAATACATTTCCATATGATTAAAGACCCCCACCACCACCAGATATTGAACCCGTGACATATTTTCAAACATGGTTTACAACAGGTTCACCCTGTTGAGTGGATCCCCCTGGGGGCGTAACGGTGAGTATAGTCCCTGGGGGAGAGGAACATGGACAGGCAGTCCTGTTGTGTGGAACCCAAATAGCTATTACCCAAATTAGCAAAGTGTATTGAAAATTCGCTTGGGACTACAATAATAAATTGACAAACACATCTGTCAATGCCAACAGTGACCAATTGGAAAGAAAAACAATGTATGCTTTTAAAACACTGAACGATAATGGTCAATCTAGGTTTCAAGTTCATTAAATTAAACTGCTGTGAAGAAAATAGGACAAACCCAAGTGTGTGAGCCTCGAGCAAGGTGAAAACATTTTCTCCTTGCAGCCCACCACCATAGTGGATATATGATATTGATTCCTATTAAAGGTAATGGTAACTAATACGGTAGAAGCGGTGGCATAATGGTATTGTCACTGGACTAGTAATCCAGAGGCCTGGGAGTTCGAATCCCACCACGGCAGATGGTGAAATTTGAATTTGATTTTTAAAAAATCTGGAATTGGAAAGTCTAATGATGTTGTAAAAACCCATGTGCTTGACCAATGTCCTTTAGGGAAGAAAATCTGCTGTCCTTATCTGGTCTGGTCTACGTGTCCAGATGTGGTTGATTCTTAAATGGCCCAGCAAGCCACTCAGTTCAAGGGCAATCAGGGTGAGCAATAAATGTGGCCCACCCAGTGACAGCCACACCCCCCAGAAAGAATAAATAAAAAGAATGGGAATTGGAAACATCGGAATGAAAGAGATTGAGATTATGGAACACCGCAATTCCAGTCCTGTTGGAGGCCCAAGAGCACTTCCATGGAATGCAGTCTGATTAAAATGGCAGATTTACACCTTTAGAGTTTGAATTTTCTCTTTGAAGTTGTACATATTTTCGATTCCTCAGGAGATTAAATAAGCTTGGGAGAGTTCATGATAGTACAAAGCTTATGTTTTTGTTACAGGGGGATGTAAATAATTGTTTCTTGTACACTAAAATATTCTTGAAGCAGAACAAAGCAGAATCATCAACCTTATTAGTCTGTGTTCCTTATGGGGTGTGCAGAGGGCAATAGTGTTAAGCCATAAAGTCTCCATCGAATTCTCAGTAGCTGCTAAACGATAATATGTCTGTTACCACTTGCACAGCTGCATTGGTTATTTTCTCAATGAGTTAAAGAGCCATATCTGTATCTCACAGATTGTACCCCTAGAGTGGTCCTTTCGGGCCTCTGGAGAGAGCTGTTACATTATTGCAGTGTTGCACGTTTGGCAATGTGGAACTCCTTTGAAGACAATCTTCATTGATGTATTATTTTGACTCTACTAGGTAAAGTTTACTGCTTGAGGAATTAGCATTCATATCCAGCTATTGAGATTCTTATCAAGTGACATTATAGAAACTAGAAGCAGGAGGAGGCCATACAGCCCTTTGAGCCTGCTCCATTATTCATTTTGATCTTGGCTGATCATCAAATTCAATATCCTGATCTCTTCCCCCCCCCCCCCCCCCCCCCCCCCCCTCCTTCTCCCATATCCCTTTAGCCCCAAGAGCTATATTTAATTTTTTCTTGAAATCAGACAATGTTTTGGTCTCCACTACACTTTGTGGTAGTGAATTCCACACATTCGCCACCCTCTGGGTGAAGACATTTCTCCTCGCAGTTCTAAAAGGTTTATCCCTTATCCTCAAACTATGACCCCTAGTTCTGCACTCCACCACCATTGGGAACGTTCTTTCTGAATCTACCCTTCTAACCCTGTTAGAATTTTATAAGTTTCTATGAGATCCCCTCTCACTCTTCTAAACTCCAGTGAATATCACCCTAACCGACTTAGTCTCTCCTCATATGACAGACCTGCCATCCCAGGAATCAACCTGGTAAACATTCACTGGACTCTAGAGCAAGGACATCCTTCCTCAGATAAGGACACCAAAACTGCACACAATACTCCAGGTGTGGCCTCACCAATGCCCTATACAATTGCAGCAAAATATCCCTATCCTTATATTCAAATCCTCTCGCTCTGAAGGCCAACATACCATTTGCCGCCTTTATTGCCTGCTGTACCTGCACGCTTTCAGCGACTGATGCAGGAGGGCTCCAAGGTCTCCCTGAGTATCCACCTCTCAATTTACACCCATTCAAGTAATAATCTGTCTTCCTATTATTGCGACTAAAGTGGATAATCTCACATTTATCCACATTATACCGCATCTGCCATGCAGATGCCCCCACACATGGCTTGCCCAAATCATGCTGAAGCATCTCTGCATCCTCACAGCTCACCCTCCCATCCAACTTTGTATCATCTTCAAATTTGGAGATAATGCATTTAGTTCCCTCTTCCAAATCATTAACATATAATGTGAACAGTTGGGGTCCGAGCACAGATCCCTGCTGAACCCCACTAGTCACTGAATGCCAATCAAAAAAAGACCCATCTATGCCAACTCTTTGCTTCCTATCTGCTAACCAGCTTTCTATCCATCTCAAAACATTACCTGCAATCCCATGCGCTTTAACTTTACAAAGTAGTTTGTTACGTGAGACCTTGTCGAAAGCCTACTGAAAACCTAAATAAACCACATCCACTAGTTCTCCTTGGTCAATTCTACTAATTACATCCTCAAAGAATTCCAATAGATTTGTCAAGCATGATTTCCCTTTTACAAATCCATGCTGACTTTGCTGATTATACCACTGCCTTCCAAATGTCGAGTTATGAACTTCTTCAGTACTGCGATAGGCTCTCACTGGTCTATAGTTCCCTGTTTTCTGTCTATCTCCCTTTTTGAATAGTGGGCTTACATTAGCTATCCTCCAATCTGTAGGAACTATCCAGAGTCCAAAGAATTTTGGAAAATAACCACCAATGGATCTACTATTTCTAGTGCCACTTCCTTAAGTACTCTGGGATGAAGATTATCAGGACCTGGAGATTTATCCACCTTCAATCCCATCAATTTCCCCAAAACTATTTCTCTACTAATGCTGATTTCCTTCAACTCCTCACTAAAACATGTTTCTCTCAGCACATCTGGTATATTATTCAGTTTTCCTTTGTGAAGACTGAAGCAAAGTACAAATTTAATTCCTCAGCCATTTCTTTATTCCCCATTATGAATTCTCCCATTCCTGACTTTAAGGGGCCCACATTCATTTTTGTCAACCTTTTTCTCTTTACACATCTATAGAAACTTTTATAGCCAGTTTTTAATGTTCCCTGCTAGCTTGCTTTCATACTCTATTTTTCCCTTCTTACTCAATCCCTTGGTCCTCCTTTGCTGAATTTTAAACTGCTCCCAATCCTCAGGCCTATTGTTTTTTCTTGACAATTTGCATGCTTCTTCCTTGAATCAGATGCTATCTTTAATTTCCCTTGTAAGCCATGGTTTGGCCACAATTCCCTTACCACTCTTGCGCCAAATAGGAATAAACAACTTCTGGAGTTCACCCATTCGTTCTCTAAATGCCTACCATTGCCTGTCCACTATCTTCCCTTTCAGTAACGTTTCCCAGTCCATCATGGCCAATTCATGCCTCATACCATCATAGTTACCTTCATTGAGATTCAGGACCCTGGTCTCGGAATCAACTACATCATTATCCACCTTGACAAAGAATTCTACCAAATTATGGTCACTCGTCCCCAAGGATATTCTCTCAACTAATTATTGTCAACTAATTATTATGACTGTGAGCTTTGAAACTAAGAGTTGGAAGTGAATGCAAAATATGAGTTCTTTGAAATGCAACCTAACGCCAAGGTAATCCCCCTTGCCCCATTGAAAACATAAATCAAGGTATGGCACATTCCAATGCTTTACTTTTAACTATAAATGCAAAATGTCTTATCCCTTCATAAGAAAATAGCATCACTGTAGCTGATTTCAATCTAAGGTGCTGTACAATACAGAGTTCTATGCTTACTGATTTAGAAAAGATGTTAGATTGGTAGTCCAGCACATAGGAGGCACAGAACAGAGCACCAAAGCTCAGTTGGAGCTTGATTTAAATTGACTAATGGATTCTTCAAGGAAGTAGGCTCCATGATAGTTGGAAGATGGAACTCCCTAAATTAACATTTGCTTTGAGTGAGAATATAATAATATACGAGTTCTGTTCAGCTCTTACAAGATTAAGCTGCCCCCTCCTGACATTTTCAATATCAAACGCAGATGTTACCGTCTCCCAGTCTTAAGGCTTCATTGCAGATTATGGGGAGAATGATGAAGGGTCTACTGGGAAAAATGCAGCAATCTCAAAATAAAATGCTTGAAAAAAGGCAGCCAAAAGAGAAAAGTCAAAACTAGCAACGAGTGAAGTTGTGAAACGCAGATGCAGCAGGAAATAAATTTATTATCCCAACGAATCAGTTGTCAAAAGAAAATGATGCACCTTGGAGGATGCTGCTGGAGATAAACTGGCGTCAGATTCCTTGAAAAGAGGTTTGCATTTATATAGCACCTTCTATGACCACTGAACATCTCAAAGCACTTTACAGTCGATGATGTACTTGTGAAGTGTAGTCACTGTTGTACTGTAGGAATTGTGGCAGCGAATCTGTCCCCAGCAAACTCCCACAAATAGCAATGTGATAATGAGCCAATAATCTGTTTTGGTGAAGTTGATTAAGGGATGATTACGTCTACCTGAGAAGGCAGCTGGGGCCTCAGTTCAAATGTCTTTATTCGAAAGACAGCACTTCCAACAGTGCAGCACACCTTCAGTCCAATATTGAATGACCAACGTTGATTTTTGTGCTCAATTCCTGCAGTGGGACTCTGATGCACAACCCTCTGATATAGAGACCAGAGTGTTACCAAGTGAGCCACAGCACCTGGTTTGGAATAGCTGGGTAGGGAGACACCAGTAGCATACTATCCACTGGAAGAGGTTTCAGGATATGAAAAGTACATATATAAATGCAAGTTCTTTCTTTCAACACGCTTTGCGGACGAGACAGTTACACGGTGGTTAGCACTGCTACCTCACAGCGCCAGGGACCTGGTTCGATTCCCGGCTTGGGTAACGGTCTGTGCAGAGTCCTTATGACTGCGTGGGATTCCTCTCACTGTTCAAAAGAAGTGCTGGTTACATAGTAAATTCTCCCCCAGTGTACCCGAACTGGCACCGGAGTGAGGCGACTAGTGGATTTTTGCAGTAACTTCATTGCAGTGTTAGTGTAAGCCCACTTGTGACACTAATAAATAAACTTAAACTTAAAATTTTATCTGCCCCCAACTTTGAATAGAATCTTAAAGTATAGAGAGGCCAATTGGCTTATCATGCCTGTGCCAAAATAGAATTTTTAGGATACAACATTGTGGATTTCTTTTCAAATTCTGATTTTTGCCAGTTTACCGCAGATTGACTTCATTTACTTGTGTCACAAATTTTGATTTGGAAAAATAGAAATATGGCATTGTTACATAAAAATAATCTCAGGTTTTGCGGTTGCCTTGTGTCTTGGATGGTCAGATTTGTTCAGCGTGGATACAAATACATCACAGTCTTAGGTAATTCCCAATTCATTCCCAATATTAGGAAGGGTTATTGTAATGATGCACACTTAACAGACTTTGTCAGGAACACAAAGTGTATTTATTAAGAAAAACTACAGAGACTGGCAGCCCACTGGCTACCCTAATCCTAGTAAGAAGTCTCACAACACCAGGTTAAAGTCCAACAGGTTTATTTGGTAGCAAATACCATAAGCTTTCGGAGCAGAGCTCCGCTCCGAAGGAGCTCTGCTCCGAAAGCTTATGGTATTTGCTACCAAATAAACCTGTTGGACTTTAACCTGGTGTTGTGAGACTTCTTACTGTGCTTACCCAGTCCAACGCCGGCATCTCCACATCATGACTACCTAATCCCTACATGTCTTGTAGATGCCTTCTGCCTAAAAAAGAGTTCCACCCTTTGAGGTGATTGCCCACTCTCATCCCATTTGGTCCCTCAAGCCAGGTGATCTTCTTCTACTTGTTGCCCTTAAAGGGACAATCACCACAATCAAGCAGCAAGATTTCTTGTCTCGCCTTTAGCTCCTTTTCAGCAGGTGGTGGGTGGAACACCTTGAAATGCTGCAGTCCATGTGATGAAGGAACACCCAGGATGCAGTTAGATAGAGAGTTTGAGGATTTTGATGCGAGGAGGCTAAAGGAAAGACAATGTATTTCCAAGCAGAGATTATGTGTGACTTTTGAAGGGAACATGGATAGGATGGTATTTCCAATTTGCCCTGCTCTGTCCCTGCTGTGTCCTTTGAGGTGATCGCAGTCACTGGTTTGGAACGTTCTGCCTTGGTGAGTTGCTGCTGCATCCTACAGATCAGGGGGTCTCAACTTGGAATCTGTAAGTAAATTTCCCATTGCTAGCCCCCAGGAATTGGCCTTTCCTATCTGTAGTTTCTCCTATTCTGTTGTGTCCTGAAACAAGTGGAATAGTCTCAAATGCAAAGATAGTCTGTCAACATGCTGGTTCTCACTGTTGAAAATTGTTTGCTATGTGGCTGGGTGAGTTACTCTCTATGTAACTGGCATCTAGGAATTTACCTTGGGAAATTTTTTTGATTGCTTCTACCTTCGCACACGTAGCCCAGTCACTGCTTTTAACAATTAAATAAAGTAGAGGGAGTTAGAACTTCCTTACACCTGAATTAAGGATGGGAAAATCAGTGACTTAGTCCAGTGTGGTGTAGACTGAACTAGGAAACCTTCCTTTTGAGCCTTTCCTTCCTCGTTTGGAGCTGCCTGGAGTTGGCTGAAAGCTGGTTGTGAGGTTGAACAAGTATTTTTTTTCCCTTGAACTGGTGGTTAAGATGTGAGTTGGGGGTGGCGGAGTGGAGGAGACCCCGTCAATGGAGGCCACGTGATCTTGAAGTGAGAGGGGTGGAATGAAAAAGACTTGCCAGTCTCTGGGCCTGTTACAAGTCCTGGGTTTTGGTATTGAGATCAGAAGAAATGGGCTTCAAGGCCAGTTGTATTTTCACTGCTGCTGTCCAAGCTCAGCATGACGGAGTAACTGAGCAGACCAGAAATCTCCCAGCTCGGTGTGATTCAGAACAACACTGAAAGGTATGGCAGGGAAGGGGTGATGAAGAGAAAGAGGTTTGCTAGCCTCGATCTCTGAAACAACGCCATAGTAACTGGGATCCGGTTTGATTCTCCCCCTAATGTGTTCAGCCTGGGCTAATAATATAGAGTTCTCCTTGTACTTCGAGACTTGAAGCTTTAAATGTACTTTTCTAACGTAAATAAAGTAAAGTTTATTCATTAGCTTACATTAACACTGCAATTAAGTTACTGTGAAATTCCCCTAGTTGCCACAGTCCAGCACCTGTTCGGGTCAATGCACTTAACCAGCACGTCTTTCAGAATGTGGGAGGAAACCGGAGCAAACCCACACAGACACACGGAGAACGTGCAAACTCCACACAGACAGTGACCCAAGATGGAAATCGAACCCAGGTCCCTGGCACTGTGAAGCAGCAGTGCTAACTACCGTGCTACCATGCCACCCCAGACAGATAGGCCTCGCATGGG
Organism: Mustelus asterias; assembly: GCF_964213995.1. Taxonomy (NCBI): domain Eukaryota; kingdom Metazoa; phylum Chordata; class Chondrichthyes; order Carcharhiniformes; family Triakidae; genus Mustelus; species Mustelus asterias. Next base: position 22,110,323 of record NC_135813.1, read on the forward strand.
CACTCACAGCCTTTTGAGTTGATGTTGTTGGCTATTTGTGAAGGGGGTGGGGGGGGGGGGGGGGGGGGGGGTTGGAGGGAAGAAAGAGGTTACCTTTTCCAATAAAGAATGATGATGATGAGTTTGGTAGGATAAAATCAGTCTGAACCCTGTTTATTTCGCTGTGCTATCCATCATTACTGATGTGGTTACTTCAAGTCTGACATGGACCATGACACACAGGGATAGAGTGGGGGAGTTGGACTGACCAGATTGTCCTACAGAGAACCAGCATGAACTTCAGCCGAATGGCCTCCTTCTGTACGTAATGACTCCATGATGTCTTGTGTTTGTTGAGGACAATTGTTGCTCAAAAGCAGCAACAAGTTTTGCATTAAGTAAAACAACAATAAATATATAAATGTTTAATTGTATAACTGACTTTTGCATAGAAGAAAAGCACTCATTGTGTACCGGGGTCGCTGGATTATTTTGCAAAGCAGGAGTGAGGTCTGTGTTGTTAGTATCCTGCAGTTGTGCTGCAACAGTGGTGGAAGGAGTTAAATTTTTAGGCAGTTGGATGGGGTGCCGAATAAGCAGTCTGCTTTGTTCTAGACAGTATCAAGCTGCTTGCATGTTTTTGCTGCTGAACTCATCCAAGCAAGTGCAGGCTGCCCCGTCACACTTCTGTCATGTGCCTTGTAGGTGGCAGGGAGGTTTTAGGAAGTCCGGATATGAGTCATTCGCTGCAGAATTCCCAGCCCCTGGCTTGTTCCAGGAGAATTCTTTTGATGTCTTTCTCACTTCCTGTGTGACCATGCCAAAGTAGAGTGCAAAACTTGAGTGTGAGTTTGGGTTACTTTTGTTCTAAAAATGGATTACTCATTGCTGTTACTTAGTTCTTTTAACTGTGCCGGTAAGCACTGAGCTGAGATAATAATTTGCTACATGAATGAAATACGTTGAGAGCTTTTTTGAGGCATTCGGCTCTGTTTCATACTAATAACTTCAATGAATGTCACCACAGTCCCAGAAGACCATAGGCTGCCCTCCCCTTTGAGAGACAGCTGACTGGTGGTGATTTAACCTAAGGGTCACTACATCTCAGGGCGAAGGGCAAGATTGGGCAGGCCAGTATGGGTATTGAACACTATTGAACGTATGCTGCTGGCGCCATTCCGCATCACGCACCAGCCGTCCAAACAACTGAGCTAGCCAACCCCCGATACCTTCAATAGAACTGCCAGCAATAACGCAAATAATATTGAAACCAACTTACAACATGAAAATAATAGAACAGTAAATTTCAATCAGAAAAATCTAAGCCCCTAAGTTGTCAAAGGTATTTTTATTCTGTTAGTTTGCTGCAAATCATTATGATTTAATGGCAGGCAATTATTTTACAGAATTTTGCAAGCACATAATTAAAAAAAAACATTATGCAGTTTTGAACTAATGATAAAATCAATAGATATTAGTTCAATTTTGTCCCTTGCTTTAAGCAACCATGTTCTTGAACATGTCTAATAGCATCGCTTTGCAGTGTACACAGTGTTTCTATATTAGTCTGCATAACTTTAATTAATGCAATGTTCAGTCCAAAGCATAATCCAGTACACACACAAATAATGAACTGCTTAAACACAGGCATTGTATAAAGGTGCTGATTCTGGCTACACGGGCTGGAAGATACAACTTCTATTGGAAACAGCAAGAATGCTAACCTAGAAGTCCTTCTGCTTTACCTGTGTATTGTCGAGCATTAATCATTAACAATGGTTTGCAATTCCCTGCTGTGTAGGACTAGTACTGGTAAGTACTGAATGAAGCATAGGGAGACAGAACAGACATTCAAATATCTGTAACGTTCAAGCACTACTTTTTCTGTGAGTCATATGAGTTACGCTTAAAAATATTCTTTAACTTCAAAAATGATCTTGATTACATAGGAAATGTTCACATTTTATAAGATTTTCACAGTGAATAAATTGTCCAAATTGTTGCAAACAATTGCTTCAAACTAATCAATGTTGAATCATCCGTTTTTGGCCTGGATTTTGGGGTCACTTGTCACTGACCTCAATGAGTGCTGCCCACCTTCTAGTGTCCTCTGGCACGGATTTCACCTTTGCTGATTTTAATTTGAATCTGGAACCAAGTCAAAGAGATCTCCAGGCTTCCAACAATAAAGTGTCATCAAGCAGGGTAAGCAGCCAATTACAGTAAAGAATTCTCACAGACAGCAAACCGAGAAGTAAAATGGACCGATTATCTTTCACTTTATGTGAATTTTACAGAGAGCAAAATAAAGATCAAGACATGTCATCAGAAGCTGAAATAATATAAACAATTACTAAAGAAAATGGAACTTTTATCATAATGGAAAAAATTGACATGACACAAATATAAAATTGGTTTTCCAGCATCAAATGTTCTTCAGAAGTTATAACTTAGAACACCATTAAAAAAACACAGTGATAACTCATTAACAAGGAACAACTTTTTCAGGAGCTTTTAACAGTAATATTAAAATTTAATAGAGGAATTTTTCATCAGTTCAGTGATTTCTAAAGATTGCTGTCTATGGGGTCTTCAACAGCTCACCTGAAGGAGGAGCATGGAATCATTGAAAGAACCACCTGGGTTTCTGCGTTTAATTGCACCTGGGCAGATGCCAGAAGTTGCTGTCAGTTTCACAGTTGCAACAACGGCAAACACTGACAATTTCACTGTCATTACAACCGCAAAATCCAGACCATTTTATACACGTGTTCTGCCCAGTCTGATGCAGCTTTCCCTGGGTCTTTGGACACAATGTGAATGTTATTTTATCCTTTCAACTATGCCCAAGAAATAGCTCTGCATCATTTCCTCACTGAGGATTGTCCATCCTAAAGCTACACTTTTAAAAAATGATGCTTTTTTAAAAAAAAAATTCATTGTATGTAAAAGTATGACAAAAATAATTGCAGAATATTCTACAACAGCTGGTGACAGAAGTGAACTAGCTTAGACATGGCAAAGAGGGAAAAACAGACGGGCACTTTGCTAAGCCGAAAAAAGCAGAGAAGCCTGAATGGCAAATCCTGTTCCAACATTCATACTTGGGAGAAAGAAACAACATCATTATAGTATAAACAAGGAAAAATACTCTGGATTTTGTCTACAAAAATTAAGCTGGAATTGTCCTGTAATCTTAACTAAGGTGGGTAACAGGTGATGACTTTAAAAAAAATCTGGTTACAGCTCAGTGGAGCGAAGTGGATTAATAAAAAAAGTTACCGCGGCATGTTTTCCAGATGCTGCTTTCTTTGGCCGCAATGAAAGCACACAGGTTTCCAATCCTTTACAGTAACTAAATACTAATTATCTTCCTGGGCAAAAAGTTTAGGGTGTCCAACTAAAGAGTTGAAAGCTGAGCACATAGAAAATTTAAGAAGCCAACAGGTCGATCACTGTTAAAATATTATTTGTCGCTCTCGGTAAAGTCTAGGTAAATAGTGTCAAATCCCAACAAGACAAAATAGGAGTTGGGTTTCGATTACAATGCTACTACTTGAGTACTTGCCTACAAAGACAGTATACCTTGTGGGTCAGCATGGTTGAAGTATGCTAAATATATGCAAAAAGAGAAGTCCATTTGTTTCTTTCTAAGTTAACATGGTAGCACAACTATCAATTTTTATTCAGATTTTTTTATAGATCACTTATTTTTCTAATAAAACTAAGATTGTCTTACCGTTTCTGTCCATTTAAGCAAATTGTATCTGTAATTTTTATCGTGCCATGTCCAGACAGCAATATATCAAAAACTGTAGTGTGTGCACTGATTTTTGTTTAGCCTAAGCGCTTACTCTTTTGTATCTTGGCTTCTTTATCTTACTTTATAGACAGAAATAAGTGTATGAAATTAGAAAGTACATACATAAATATATTTTTCTAAAGTAACACGGAACCATGGAGAATATATCATTCCTTCTTCACTTGACCAAATGACGGAGCTTAACCATTCTACAGTTGCTAATATCTACTCTAACGGTATCAGTCCTTACAGTGCTGTTTAATTCCAAATGGCTCAACCATATTCCACTAATGATGCTACTTTCTTGAGATCTTCACTGTTCTGCTTCTTTTGCTTTTGCTTAAACAATATTCAAGCAGGAGTGTGACATAATTGTTCATTTGTAGATTTCCGTACAGTTTAAGGTGTTCAGGTGCTTGGTGTCCATCCGTGCATCTGCTTAGCTATTTGATGCATATAACTAACATCGGGTCGAAGATCTGGCTCAGGATTGATGCACATGATCACCAACTCTCGTAACTAAAAAGAAAAAAGTAAAATACAGTTAAACCTATAACAAGTTATTCTGTCACATTACATTTGACATCAAAGAAATGGGAACATTTGTCTCCATCATCTACTCGTGGGAGCACAGCTTTCTAAGTTAGTATTGTGAACAATATGAGCTACTTGGGAACCAGGGTGGCATGGTGGCACAGTGGTTAGTACTTTGCCTCACAGCACCAGGGACCTGGGTTCAATTCCATCCTCGGGTGACTGCGTGGAGTTTTCACATTCTACCCATGTCTGTATGGGTTTCCTGCAGGTGCTCCGGTTTCCTCCCACACTCCAAAGACGTGTGGGTAAGTTGATTGGCCATGCGAAATTGCCCCCCCCAGTGTCAGAGGGACTAGCAGGGTAAATACAGAGGGTTATGGGATCGGGCCTGGGTGAGTTTGTTGAAGGTGCAGGCTCGATGGGCCAAATTGCCACCTCCTGCATGGCAGGGATTCTAGGATTCATGATTTTATTGGGAATAGAGCTAAGTGAGTTCCTTAGTAAGCAATGCAACAAGAGAGACCAATGCCCACCCTCTTGGGGACAAAGGACAGAGATACCAGCTCATCGTATCTGCATGAAGATGCATGAGGTGAGAAGAGAATGACAACCAATTGTAGCGTAAGCAGTTTTTTGAAACTTTTAACTTATGGCATCTACATGCAGCCACAATGAAAAACGACTATATAAAGCATCATTAACAATGCAAAGTGCTGACTCCCCTATGCTGTTTAGAGCTTGCAAAGTGAAAGATAATTATTTTTGAATACAAACTACAATTTGTAAAAGACTCCCCAAAAATGTAAATCGGCAAGGAATCTACAAATTCTCTGTTTGAGACTCCAAATGACGTCATGTTGATTTAAACCAGTGATTATCAGTATTGTCCATCAGTATAAACCGCTTGCAAAACAGTTTTTTTGTCAACACTTTGTAATTAATGTTAAATCAAGAAAAGTGCTTAAAAGTGCATTTTGTCTGGTGATTGATTATTTCACATAAATGAATAATGGGGAAAACTTTACATTTTTAACCTGACTAATTAGGCACATAGATAAGAACTCGCAGTCTTAATGAATGAAATGAAATTCTTCATCCTCAAGCAAACCTGCAGTTCGAATCAGTAATCCCAGTGTGAAAAATAGTAGCCCAGTAAAGGCAAAAGTTTTTCAGGTTATTTAGACCCAAACTGTGCACATTTCATCAGGGGATGTTCTACAGTGTCACAAGGGAATAGTATTATATCATTCTCTGCGGTAATTGTGTATTTTATTCTACAGTAACGCACAATCTGCAGCTCCGTGGTCTCATTATTGCCATACAAGGACATAGAAGATAACTGGAATCATATCTGTACTTGTCCATATCCTTAACCCTATTGTGAAATGATCAGTTACTTGGGAATATTTCAATTTGTGGAAACACTGTTTTTCTAAAAATCAGCTTGATTCAATTATCCTGTACAGGCAATTCGTTTTCATAATACGTTTCGAATGATCTTTAACCCAAAGAGGGAAATAGCAAATGGCTCACTTAATATCCGTGGCAGCTCAATTTTGTTGGAGATTCTGATGTGCGGGAAATGAGATGGCACATTGCCTCCTTGAGCTTTGAAATCTATTCTAAGTGATGCTTTTTACTGTAGTTAATGAAATTGCTGCATTCCAATGGTAATACAAAGTTGCTGCTGAAGTCACATGTAGGCATGTTGACTACCTGACTGTTAGTCGGTTCAATTGCCCCACCTATCTGTCAGTGAGGTTTCCCAATGATTTGGAAAAGTATCATTGTTTGAAACAAAGGGGGGGATTTTACTCCCTCTCCGCGGTGTGTTTGATGGTGGTGGGATGTGGCGCGCCACTCGCTGGCAGTGTGATCTTACGGTCATGCCGTTGTCAACGCATTTCCTGTTGAACGCACCCCTCACTGCTGGGAAACCCATGGCGGGGGTGCGCCATCGGTGGGACTGTAAGATCGCGCCAGCGTGAACTGCAGCAAGATTTCGGCCAAAGTCATTGTATGAGTGCAAACATGCACATGTATAGTTGTTGCTCATTGTCCCAGGTATTGTGAGGTCTGTTTCCGTCTTGATCCAGCCAGGGACAGCTGTTACATGAAGGGGCCCTTGTAATCCACCATTCCTACAGGACTCCACAGGGAGAGGTGCCCATAAGTCAACAATGATGTGGAGATGCCGGTGTTGGACTGGGGTGGACAAGATGAGAGGTCACACGACACCAGGTTATAGTCCAACAGGTTTATTTGAAATCACAAGCTTTTGGAGCGCTGCTCCTTCATTATGTGGAGTTCTCCATCCATTAGATCTTTTCCAGATTGAGGCTTCAAATACAATTCCATTATCCTGTATCTGTGACAAATATAAATCAGTGTTGCATCTGCCCAGGAATGCAACTATTATTGTTCCTTATAAAACAAACCGTATGCGAGGTCTGTTGTTAAATCCTAGCTCAGTCTGTGCATTCCATCAACAAAAGGCCCCTCTTTAGGAACACAATGCTACTCATCTTAACCTTTGCTAGATAAGCAACAATCATAAGATGTACATTTACCAAAAATAGTTTCCGCATTTATTATAACTTACAAAATTGATAACTAGACTAGCAAAGAGCAATGACAAATTGAGTTTGTTCTTGAATCAGATTTCATTGACTCGGATGTCTCATGGCTGTAGCTACACTCCACAATCCAATGTGAAGCCTCACAGTCCTTTCCACTTCATCACACTGACCAGTCAAATGAATTTAATTATCTTTTTTTTGGCTCTGTATTTTAAATATCTCGCAGATCAAAAAGGAAGTGGAGATGTATTAAAATGGCATTTTTTCCCTTGAATGGATTGATTGGGGTAGATTATCATCTCCACAGTCAGGGTGTTAGTGTCACCTACATGGAGCACAGAAAGGAACGTCTTGTGGAAAGAACTGTACATTCTTTCAGAATCTGTGCATTTCTCTTCTCTTCATTTCAATGGGAGGAAATCCCGTCGGATTCTGTTACCAGCAGTGATTTCCACTGCTGGATTTTCTTCTCTGTGTTCTGCCCAGGAGATGCTAAGTGTCCAGGTCGTATATTCCCGCTGCCTCGGAAAAGCAGCCAGCATAATCAAGGACCCCATGCACCCCGAACATTCTCTCTTCCACCTTCTTCCGTCGGGGAAAAGATACAAAAGTCTGAGGCCACGTGCTAACCGACTCAAGAACAGCTTCTTCCCTGCTGCTCTCAGACTTTTGAATAGACCTACCTTGCATTAAGTTGATCTTTCTCTTTAGCTATGACTGTAACACTACATTCTGCACCCTCTCCTTCCCTTCTCTATGAACGATATGCTTTGTCTGTATAGCGCGCAAGAAACAATCATTGTATACTAATACATGTGACAATAATAAATCAAATAAAAAGAAAATAAAAAATACTCAATACCTGCGCTACTTAGTCTATTGTACTGAAATGTTGAAGATTATTGCAACTGCAAAATAGATATTTTCTCTTTTACACTTCAAGAGTTAAGACTTTAAACCAAATGTCACTGGGTTGTCCATAGATTCCATTTTAAAGCATGAGATGAATGTTCCTGGCACGTTGGTGATGGGCAGGAAGGCGGGAGGGCTGGCAAAATGGCGGGAGAAAAGCCTGACAAATTCTCGCTGTCATACCACGATCCAATCGTAGGGAAATTGGTGGCATTTTACCCAAAAGAACATAAGAACTAGGAGCAGGTGTCGGCCATCTGGCCCCTCGAGCCTGCTCCGCCATTCAATAAGATCATGGCTGACCTTTTCGTGGACTCAGCTCCACTTACCCGTCCGCTCACCATAACCCTTAATTCCTTTACTGTTCAAAAAAGCCATGTTGGGAGATCTGCTGCCATCTAGGGAGACCACCGGGTAAAACCTGGCAGTTTCCCAGTGGGATCCAGGGGGTGGGGGCACCTTTATGGATATTCCAACAGAGAAGGAAATGGCACCACCAGAGCTCTACGAGTCTCCCAAGCACCGGATCCTGGCTTCTGTGCCCTGGTGTCCCCAACCCAATTCACATATCATTGTGCACACCCCCTTATTGAGGTGCCCTTTCCATGGAGCCGTGGTCTCAGCAAGGCGCACTGCCAGTGGTGGCCCGGTTGAGCTGCCAGCCCATTGCTTCGGCTGCATGTTAACTGGACAGGGGCCCTGGTAGCAGCCTCTTAATTGTCTGCCACTGGAAATATGCTTCCCTTGGTCCCGCTTCTAACTGAGGGAACCTGTCTCGGGGGCAGGGAATTCATATGGTGTTCGTGGAAGTGAATAGGGTTGGGAAGCATTTTCCGATCAGGGCCAGTGTGATCTCCTGGACTCGTTTCGATCGCCTCAGGGGGTCGGAGAGGAATTTCCTAGATTTTTTTTCCCCATATTGGCCCTGGGGTTTTCACTCTGGGTTTTCGCCTCTCCCTGGAGATCACATGGTCTGGAATGGGGGGGTGGGGGTGAATTAATAGGTTGTGATGAACAAAGCATCGTAGCTGTGAGGGACAGCTCGGTGGATAGGATATTGGTATGTAGATAGGCTGGAAAATTGGGCGGGGATCCTGGATTCAGGATTCAATCCTGGACCGGGGAGCGGCGCGGGCTTGGAGGGCCGAAGGGCCTGTTCCTGTGCTGTATTGTTCTTTGTTCTTTGTTCTGTTCTTGAGGTGGGGTCAGCTTCCACATATGGGCAGAGGGAGGGAGGTGAGAAAATTCAGCCCCTTGTATATCAATGGGTGCACAGTTGACTTTGAAAATGATACAATCCACAGAAAGGTTGCTGCACAACTGAAGATTCAGGGGAATTACATGATTTATGATCAGCTTATCCCACTTTTTAAACAACTTTATTTCATTTAAATTCTTTACCAATGCATTATGATATATTAGTGAAATGGAGCAGCTGGTTATAAACATATTTATGTACATTTTTGCATTTTATGAACTGTACTGTTTACACTGAGCAGTGGAAGTAATTACATCTGTATTTCCAATTTTGCGCTACCAACTCTCCTCACAATACAGATTCATCAAGTTATTCATTAATATTCATTCGGTTATTGAGGAACAGGCCTGCAAGAAAATCACAAGCCGCATTGCCACAATGCATGAGAATAAGAATTTGCCAGCACACAGTCTAGCTTCAAGCCCTGTCGTCTTGCCGTTCGATTTAATTGCCGTCTGTGGTTCAGTTATCCAAAGCCTGGTGTTTTGGAATCAGATTTTTTTTCTCACACCCAGATCCATTTCATGTCTTGTGGCAGTGCCAGAGGGAGTCCGGCAGAAATAGGCATCAGACAGAGAAGCCACATCTGTCCACTGTGCTGGAATCTCCCTCAGTTACTGGCAGACAGTGAAATAAAGTGTCCTGACAGCTGGAGAGCTGAACTCCAGTGCCTCGCCTCATCAAAAACACAAATAACAATTTTATGCATCCAACTAAAGTATAAAATTGCAAGTAATTTATTCGACAGCAGCACGGATTTAGTTGTCCCCAACTGGGAGTCTTCAAAATAATTAAAGGGCCAAATATCATAGAATCATAGAATCCCTACAGTGCAGAAGGAGGCCATTTGACCCATCGAGTCTGCACCGACCACAATCCCACCCAGCTCTATTCCCATAACCCCACATATTTACCCTGCTAATCCCCCTGACACTAGGGTTAATTTAGCACAGCCAATCCACCTAACCCGCACATCTTTGGAAGGAAGCCGGAGCACATGGAGGAAACCCACTGTGACACGGGGAGAATGTACAAACTCCACACAGACGGTGACCCGAGGCTGGAATTGAGCGCGAGTCCCTGGTACTGTGAGGCAGCAACGCTAACCACTGTGACACTGTGCTGCCCCCATTGTCAGAGAGCATGCCGACTGACTATGGTGGCCTCCCAGCTAGTCATGCCTAAAGGTAGATGATTTCAGTTCAAGAGATTGAGAAGGACCAGAAGACACAGGTTAAACCACTTAACTGTAGGGATAAACTGGTTGTAAGAGAGGGAGGGTCTATTTAGGACCTTATGTGTTATCATACTCTGGGGCAAATTTGATAGACCAGCTGGACTTCAATCTTTGATTTAAACATTTAAATGGAAGCCATTTACTTTAGTAACTATACGTTTTATTTTCCAATGATGTGTTGTTCCTCTGTTGTTTCCCCTCCCACCTCCTTACACAACGGTAGGAGAGTTGATAACACCGCATTCCAGAAATAGCATTCAGTGAAATTACAAAAAACATTAAGCTGTTTATTTCCTATGAGGTGAAGATGCAGATGATTTTATTGACATATTTCAATCAATATAACTGGTCTCTTTATTGTACTATAAAATAGTGAACACTTTCTGCTTCCCTACAACGGTGGGTCATCTTATTGAAGTTAAATGGAATGTGTCCTCGATTCTAGACCAAGCAGAATTTCTGCTCCCTGAACCTCCTGTCTTTTTCTTGCCTTATCTTTCCGCGGCTTCACTGAATTAATGGATTCCCTCCTGCAAAAGCTTCACCCTCTCTTTACCTTCCTCCTCACGGACATCAAGCAAAGTCTCTGATGATACAATGATTGTGAGGTGGCTTTTCAATTACCCAGATAAGTTTACAAATGGTTTATTGTTTAATCTCTACATAGAACAATTTCCATCTCGTTTAGCCAACTCCCAATTCCTGGAGCCTTTTTCATCTTGTGCGCAATCACTTTTGCTTCATGGCTCTTGTATTCAAATCCTCCAAGATGGCGCCAGAGCGAGGTGACTTCTTGCAAGCTGTGCCCAGCATACCTTCTAATTCTATCTTTTACTCTCGTTCTATGCTTCTAAAACTTCACTCTAACTCGTTTAAACTCTCTAGCAATGCTTTAATTTAATCTCTTACAGCCTCTTCCCTGCTGCATCAGACTTTTGAATGGACCTACCCTCCATTAAGTTGATCTTTCTCTACACCCTAGCTATGACTGTAACACTACATTCTGCACTCTCTCCTTTCCTTCTCTATGAACGGTATGCTTTGTCTGTATAGTACACAAGAAACAATACTTTTCACTGTATACTAATACATGTGGCAATAATAAATCAAATCAAATCAAATTCTTTCTGTAAAAGAAAATTGTCAAAATATCCTGAAATGTGACAGTAAAACATTTAGAGAATGCAGTTATTGAGCCCAACTTTGCTCACATAGGCTGGGATTTTCCTGCTGCCCACGTCAGCGAGACCTTCTGGTCCTGCTCAAGGCGCACCCCTGCCGTGGGTTTCCCAGTGGTGAGGGGGCGCATTAAACAGGAAATCCGGTTGACAACTGTGGGAGAAAAAGATCCTGCCACCGTCCAATGACGGGCTAATTCCACTGCAGTTAAACACGTGGTAGATTGCATGGAAAATCCCACTTGTAATGTTCTTCACATAATCCCTTTAAATTAGGAAGTTCCTCCTCTATGGAAGAGGTAGGCTGCATATCTTTTGTATTATGATCCTCATAGGGACCGATAACTAGAAAAAAACTTCCAGTTAATAGCTAAAAGGACAATACAACTAGATTTCACATTATAAGACTTTTACTGTGACAAAGAGTCTAAAGTCACTATTGACTAAACACTTGTTGTAGGCAACTAGTAATTTTGAACAGCAGAACAGAACTTTCCCCCCTTTACTTTTGACACACTAAAAAAATCACTTGACAGGTTAACTTCATACTGTCCCTTAAATATACCTTGAAGTTTCCCGGATCCCATCCAAAGAGGTTCTTGGCTTCTGAGGGTCTGTTTCTTTTCCTTTCCTTTCCCAACCTGGTAACTTTTACCCCAGATTTGCCTTTCACAGCGAATATTTTTCCTGCTGATATTCCTTTTAGCAAAATCGAGGCAAATATTTCAGCTTCATTTCAAATCCTCACAAGTTTGGCCTTCTCAGTCTGAGCACACGCTTCCACCTGTATTCCTGCATGATGAACCATAGAAACTATTGTCCTCTAGGTGCTCAATCTTTCCGAGATCCTGGCACACTGTTAGTGTTTTAGAGTTGCAGGGATACCTTAGAAACATCTCCCCTCTCAAAGTCCATCTCCATGGCAATGTGATTTCATGGCACTGTGAATCACATGGGCTTAGTATCCAGGTAGAAATGTTGATACATTATTGAGACAAAAAGTTTCATTTACCTTCGAAGTAAATGACCAGTTTAAAGTATAACTCCTTACAACCCAACTTTCTCAACACCTTTCTGGGACTTTGGAGATGAGCAGTCTAGCCACTGTAAACACAAATGCTGCTGTCATTGTCTCCTAGTGTGAACATCTTGCACCTTCTTTCCAGAAAAACAACCTGGGCCTCCCTTTAACCTATAGCTCCATTACTCAGGCCTGTTATGAGGCACACTTCAGAACTGCCACTTGATCCCCTTCATTTTACCCTAAATGAAAGACCAAGTCACAAAACATAACAATCTTATAAAAGCTCATCTTTGTTATATTTGAGTATCATCAAATGATTTGAAGATGGGAATGAAGTCCAGGGCACTGTTGATGACTGACTCACCATGGTGGCTATTGAACAAGGCATGGAAAAGTAGATTTTCATATGCTGAATTTTACCTGGCATAAGACAAACAGAGCAAGCTCACTCTGTGTTGTAAGAATACAATAGCGTACTGGGAAAAACAGAGAAGTCTTCTGCGGTTATCTCAGTTACTGGCCCTGTCTTGCTCTGCCAAGTCACCAAAGAAAGACGCCAAAATAACATCTAACACTAAACCTCATTTTACACTTTAAATTGCAAAAAATGGCAAAAGAATAAGTGAATAGTCGTGGATATGCAAATGATACTATTCTTGCCTCTTATATAGCACATAATCATAAACAGTTCACAGCTGTAGTTATAAAATTATTTCCTCACTAACTGCAAAAACTGGGGTTGGCATTCATCCCACTTGATTCTAAATAACCCTGCAAGTTAATTTTTTTTATTCATGAGATGTGGATGTCGCTGGCTAGGCCAGCATTTATTGCCCATCCTAATTGCCCTTGAGAAGGTGGCGGTGAGTTGCCTTCTTGAAGCCACCGCAGTCCATGCGATGTAGGTACACCCACAGTGCTGTTAGGGAGGGATGCCAGGATTTTGATCCAGCGACAGTGAAGGAATGGTGATATAGCTCCGAGTCAGGATGGTGAGTGGCTTGGAGGGGAACCTCCAGGTGGTGGCATTCCCATGTATCTGCTGCCCCTGTCCTTCTGGATGGAAGTGGTCATGAGTTTGGAATGACCAAACAAGTAGCTGGACAATAAGTTGGAGAGCACTGTGCTGGTAAACTGTACAAATTCAACAGGTTAAATTCCAGCAAATACCCATGCAGATATTTGGAACTCACATTCGATTAACATTATTGAAGAGCTAGGAAGAGTGAAAGTTTTTCAATGTAATGCTTTCAGGTGGAATTTTAGAATCACTTGGAATTCTGAATCAGGTTCTCCCATTTCTCCAGGGTTTCCGCCAAGCTTCCACCACCAAACCTATGGTGGGTGATTGGAAATTCTATCATGCATTTAAGAGTGTCTGTGTTTAACAGATCACAGAAACGAGCTTTAAATAGCAATTTAAAATTCCAAAATATAATTTAAAAAATAATTAAAGCCAGTAAGACAGTTCTCAAAATTTCTATGAGATGGGGGCAAGCAGGCTGGACTAGCTTTTATTGCCCATCCCTAATTGCCCTTGAGAGGGCATTTAAGAGCTGTGGATCTGGAATCACTGGACCAGGTAAGGGCAGCAGATTTTCTTCCCTAAAGGACATTAGTGAACCAATGGTTTGATAGTCATCATTAGACTTTTAATTCCAGAATTTTATTGGATTCAGATTGCAAGGAACTACAAAAGGTCGTGAATGTAGCCCAATCCATCACGCAAACCAGCCTCCCATCCATTGACTCTGTCTACACTTCCTGCTGCCTCGGCAAAGCAGCCAGCATAATTAAGGACCCCACACACCCCGGACATTCTCTCTTCCACCTTCTTCCGTCGGGAAAAAGATACAAAGGTCTGAGCTCACGTACCAACCGAACAGCTTCTTCCCTGCTGCTGTCAGACTTTTCAATGGACTTACCTTGCATTAAGTTGATCATTCTCTACACCCTAGCTATGACTGTAACACTACATTCTGCACTCTCTCGTTTCCTTCTCTATGAATGGTATATTTTGGCTGTATAGTGCGCAAGAAACAATACTTTTCACTGTATACTAATACATGTGACAATAATAAATCAAATCATCATCTGCTCTGGTGGGATTAGAACCCAATTCCCCAAAGCTGCTCCCTGATTTACTAGTCTAGTGACGATACCACTACACCACCATCTCCCCCTACAAAGCATTGTGATTAAATGATTGGAACTAAGTGCTATAAGCTGTGAACAAAAGTCAAATAACTGGCAGGAAACAGATAATGTAAACTAAGAATTAAGGTAATGTAAAGTGAAATGTGAATGGGAAGGAACAGGTCTGTCAAAAGTCATCGAGAGAATATTTCAAATGAAGCCGATAAGGAAGAATCTGAGATTACATAAAGCACACAGATTGCTCATGGTAATCCCCAGTGAGAGTTACGCTGCAAATATTATACCTGTTTTCTAAATCCAAACCCTGGGAAAATTGCAAGAAAGATTTATTAATGAGACAATGGGATCAAGAGTTCTGGAGCTGAAGAAATTGCAAATATATTTCCCACAAAACAAGGGGGAAATAAGAAACAGCAAGAAAACAATTTGCAAGGGGGTGGGGGGAACACTAAATCAGTGCATCATTTGGTTTAAAAGTAGAGAAAGAATGTGTAGTCATTTAATAAGGCCATCTTAATACCGCAAAACCCTATCTGAAATGGTTAAATGATGCTTCTGTTTACTTACCTCATAATCCCCGATAATTTATAAGGTTCAAAGCCCTTCATGTTTTGAGGCCTTAAGCTGTGGGTTTACATGGTTCCTATGGTATGTATATGCTTCTGAAATGGTTTAGAGATGAAAATATGGGATAGATTTACATGGTTTGAATTTCATTGGGAAACTACAAACTTACTGTGCAACCTATGTACGGTAAGAATATCAGAACCTACTGGGGATAATAAAGGAGCAATTTTAAATTGCTTCTGCTACTGGCTCTACCTTTTACTTCCAAGGAATCCTTCTTGCCGTTGAAAGACACTAAATTAACACTAGACCTTATTACATTTATTGAACAGTAGATGAACAAGTGACTAATAATAGATGTGAGGCAGGCACTATTCTAGCCCCTTTTCCGGTACAAAATAATAAATAGCTCATGACTGCAGTGTTAAAACTCAATAGTCGTTTGGAATGTCTTTTTCTTTCCACAAATTCCAGTTAAACATTCTAGACTAAGGATGTCTCGGTGGTTAGCACTGTTACCTCACAGCACCAGGGACCTGGGTTCAATTCCCGGCTTGGGTCATTGTCTGTGTGGAGTTTGCACATTCTCCCCGTGTTTGTATGGGTTTCCTCCGGGTGCTCTGGTTTCCTCCCACAGTCCAAAGATGTGTGGGTTAGGTGGATTGGCCATGTTAAATTGTCCCTTAGTGTCAAGGCTATGAGTAGGCTGAATATGTGGGGTTACGAGGATAGGGCCTGGGTGAGATTGTGGTCAGTGCAGGCTCAATGGGCTGCATTGCCTTCTTCTGCACTGTAGAGATTCTACGATTCTGTCAAACTGACAGATTTGAAAAGCAGAGTAAGTTTTGTTTTATTTATTCATTGGAGGCAGGCATCGCTGGCAAGGCCAGCATTTGTTGCCCATCACAAATAGCCCTTGAAATGAGTGGCTGGCTAGGCTATTTCAAGGGACAGTTAAGAGTGAACTATCTTACAGTGGGTCTGGAATCACACGTAGACCAGACTGGTTAAGGGCAGTGGATTTCCTCTGTGATCCAAATAGGCTTTTACGACAATTGATGATAGTTTCATGGTCATCATTACCTGGGATTAGCTTTCAATTCCAGATCTGTTTTTTTTTATTGAATTTGAATTCTGCCAGCTGCTGTGGTGAGATTTGAACCCACGTGCCCAGAGCCTGAGGCTCCAGGTTACTAGCCCAGTGATATCGCCACTACGACTTGAGGCAACAGCAACAATAACTTGTATTTATACAGCATCTTTAACATAGTAAAGCACTCCAAGGCACTTCACAGGAGTCTTTATCAAATAAAATTTGATACCAAGCCCCATAAGGACATATTAGAACAAATGCCAAATTCTTGGTCAAAGAGTTTTAGGGAGTGTCTTAAAAGAGGAAAGGAAAGAAGCGATGCAGAGACGTTTCATGAGAGAATTATAGAGCAATTTACAGAATAGCCTTGAGGGAAGGAAATCTGCCATCCTTACCTGGTCTGGCCTATGTGTGACATGGAAGGATGTGTTTGACTATGAAATGGCCATTAAGGCAATTAGGGATACCACATCCCATGAATTTTTTAAAAATCTGTTTTTCCCATCACGGTTCTGAGTGGTCAGGTGTCATGTATGTATCGTGATGCATAAGGCACCAAAACTCCATCAGACAGATTGTTGGGCCCGTCTTGTCATTATTTTTGTATGACTGGAAGTTATACTCGTAAAAGTTAAACAGGATGTATTAAAAAATTATTTGTGTCCTGGGAATGGAGTAAGATTAATGCTAAGCACTCTGTCTTCAGTCCTAAACACTAAACTGCGGAGAGTTGTATTATTAGTCGATACAGACCTTTATCAAATAAAAACCTATATCTTGCCATAGGGAAACATTATCTTTTCCTAAAGTCTTTATTTTTATTCTTACGTTGACAATGATAGAAATCATCAAATATTATTATCGCCCATGGTGCATCTATTTGTGTGGGTGTGCAGAACATGAGATTAGACCCTGCACGGAATTGAACAATTCTCCCTTCACAGTTTGGTTCCCTGAGTTCTATTTTGGTGATTATTTTGTAATAAGCCCCCTACAAATCAATCTGCAATCATAATTCTGTTACCTCTACATGTGTGATCTTAAATTGAACGTGAAATAGATCGGTTAGAATTTTAAACTGAAAAGCACGCAATCTAGTTTTTAGATACTGCTGAAGTCTTGACTCGAGACGGAGAAACTCACACATCCCCAGTCTTCCTTCAACACCTGGAGCAGGACTTTCCTTTCAGGGGGTGGGAAATAGACGTCGGGGCTGTTTTTGGGTCCTCATCCCTCCCCTGGGAGAAGCAGTCATGGTTTTCATGAGAGACGGCTACTAATTAGATGTAGGGGAGCAGTAGGTAGAGATGGCCAAGTGCAGAGGAGCCACTTTGTGGGGTTATCAACTGAGTGAGTCACAAATGTGTCTGTCACCATAGCTGTGCACTTTTTGTCTTTTGGGGCAGTGTGTGTAAACATTGACACACAAAGCTAGATTTGTGAATGTTGGTTTATTATTGGCGGACAGGAAAAGAGTGTTGAAATGAATCATAGAATCCTACAGTACAGAAGGAGGCCATTCGGCCCATCAAGTCTGCACCGACCACAATCCCATCCAGGCCCTATCTCCATAACCCCAGGCATTTACCCTAGCTAGTCCCCCTGACACTAAGGGGCAATTCAGCATGGCCAATCCACCTAACCCGCACATCTTTGGACTGTGGGAGGAAACCAGAGCAGCCGGAGGAAACCCACTCAGACACGGGGAGAATGTGCAGACTCCACACAGACAGTCACCTGAGGCCAGAATTGAACCCGAGTTCCTGGCGCTGTGAGGCAGCAGTGCTAACCACTGTGCCACCGTGCCGCCCATAAGAAAGGATGCAAGGGTTTGTGAATGATGGGAATGAAGCCTTCGGGCAGCTGACACAACGTTGCAGTTGTATTTTCAATGGAAGTGGTTTCACCAGCAGCTCATGGTGACTTCCCAACTCTGCTCTTTGTCCTGGCTTAGAGGGACTCAGCCAAAACAAGCCTGTATCAGCTGATCTCTGACACTGAGGGCATGCTGATGAGACCTTGGTATGGGCGTGGCCACCTCTCTATACAGCTGGAACATCTCTGTGCTCTGCGTCTTCCTCCATCTCCTCAAGGGTTATCCCTGGTTCCCAAGAATTTTCCCATGTAGTTTGGGGGCTGGAATGAAGGCCTGTGGCAGCCAGGACTGAGAAGGCTGAAGAAGAGATGGCGGGTGCCAGGAAAACGGGTGCACATCTGCAGGAGGCTCTTGTTGTGGCCGCAGACCAGTGCACCGTAAGGGAGTGGAAACCATTCTGGTGATGGATCTCACTGGCTGGTCAGCTGGTGCCCTGATGGCCACATGGGTGCAGCCAATGATGCCGTGCACTTGTGGTGTGCTGCCCCTTGCAAGATACCGCCAAAATTTACTGCTGATCCTTAGAAGGAGCCAGAGGTGAAGAAGTTCAGCACCACAGTGACTTTGACAGCTCCTGGCAGGCAGGGCGAGCAATGCCCATGGAGTGTGAAGTCTTCCACCATGAGGGCACAAATCTCTGGGACCACCCCCCTGACTCTCTCCTCCACCTGTAGATAGTCAGAGTTCTGCCCTTCCTGTGGAGGATATTGCTCTTCATCGCCACGGGACTCAAAACGAGCGAATTTTGTTCTTACTGCCTCCCTTGCACTCAGATGGCTTTCCAATCGTGTTTCAAAGTCCATTCCCCTCTCCTTTATGCCCTCTGATGCCAGTCGGGTGATGAACCCCCGCACTGCCCAAATGCGTAGTGACTACTCCCCTCGCAATTTGCACTGACCCAAGGTGACTGAGTCACTCCCTGAGCCTTTCTCCTTTCTATGAAGCCACCTCATTTCTCAGGACAGTCATGGCTGACTCTTTGCTGTGTAGAGGTCTCCATCTCCATGTACCTAGTCTGCCCCTAACCCGACATGCAGCCTGTGCACCCCAGCAAAATCTCAGCATGTCCCTCAATGGGATCTTATGGACCTCTTTAACCACCTCAATAGTAGTTATCAATGGATTTAGTAGGCTGTGAAAATCCCCCCACCCCCCATTCCAGTGAAACTGGCTGGTGGTGGGAATAGCAATGGGGAATGGGCGTGCTGTGCCTGCCTCCAATCCTGCCCCCTGGAGGATCCTAAAAATTCAGCCCCAAAGTCTGACAATGTGTAAGCACTGTTCAAACATCACTTCATTCAAATACAGTAATTGTCTCAATTGTTAAACAGTTCCTTGGTCACCGGCTCAGTTGAGCAACTTACCTTTTCAGAATAGTGCTCAGCTGGGAGAGGCGGGTAGTCACATTGTTCTATCTTCTTACAGAGAGAAAAAAGGTTCATTTTATCCCCATAAAATGGACTCTGAAGAGCGGCCATCTGAGAAAGGAAGGAAGCAAAATGATGAATGATTTCAGACAATTACTTTTAGACAGATCTTACATTGTATTTTCATATGTGAAAACTGCTTATGGATTAACATTTACAACTAGATCACCCTGTCACAAACATTATAGCTGTAAATGTTTATACCCATCAGACAGATTCACAGTTGAATACAGTTTCCCCGAGGCATAAAATATTGTGAAAGCTCAAACAAAGTTGCTGCATTGGCTTTTGTATGCACCCAAACATTTGATTCATTAATTTTTTTCTTATTCGTTTGCAGGATGTGGGCATCGGTAGCTGGTCCAGCATTTGTTGCCCATCCCTAACTGCCCTCGATTTCAGAGGGCATTTTGAGAGTTAGCTACATTGCTACGAAAGATAGGATCCCTGCAGAAGGAGGCCATTCGGCCCATCGAGTCTGCACCAACCACAATCCCACCCAGGCCCTATTCCCGTAACCCCACATATTTACCCAGCTAATCCCCCTGACACTAGGGTCAAGTTAGCACAGCCAATCAACCTAACCCGCACATCTTTGAACTGTGGGAGGAAACCGGAGCACCCGGAGGAAACCCATGCAGACACGGGGAGAATGTGCAATCTCCACACAGACAGTGACCCAAGGCTGGAATTGAACCCGGGTCCCTGGTGCTGTGAGGCAGCAGTGCTAACCACTGTGCCACCATGCCACCCATGGATCTGGAGTCACATGTAGGTCAGATTTCCTTCCCTAAAGGACATTAGTGAACCAGATGGATTTGTACATCAATTGACAATGTTTTCATCGTCATCATCAAAGTTTTTAATTTCAGATTTCTTTTTTGTATTGAATCCAAATTTCACCATCTGCCATGGTGGGATTTGAAGCCAGGTCTCCAGATCTTGCCCTGTGGTAACAAAAGCATAAAATGCTGGAAAGTCTCTTCAGGTCTGACAGTATCTGTGGAGAGAAATAGAACCAATGTTTTGAGTCAGGATGACTCTTCAGACTTGAAACATTGGCTCTATTCTCCCTCCACAGATGCTGTCAGACCTGCTGAGATTTTCCAGCATTTTCTGTTTCTGTTTCAGATTCCAGCATCTGCAGTATTTTGCCTAATTTACCTTGCCATGGTCTCTGGACTACTACTCTTCCGCACCAAAGACCCGTACAAGCAAATTTCCTGAAACTAATCGGGTTCACAGTGGGTGCAAAATGAGGAATTTTAAACACAGCAGGAAAAAATAATTCATCTGAGGTTTTATTATGAATTTAGCAACGTAAATAGAAAATATCTTGGCCGAGACCAGCAATTTATTTCCTGTTTCTTTTCGATTCATTTTTATGGCATTGGTATGAGTCACATTAAAATGGAAAAGCTCCCATGACTTTCCAGTTCTTAAACATGCTGAGCTTAATAACACTTTCACACTTAAAACAGAAAGGAAGGTATATTGCGGTTCTTCTCTTTCCTTGAGTCTCGAATTATTTATGCTGATTTCTGTTCCTTTGTGTAATAACTCCACGGAGGCGAAAGCCCTGTTCACCAAGTTACTTTATTTACACCATACATCTGTACACAGCCAGCTTTCCAGTTGCTCCCTGCTGAACGCAGGCTGGCAGTCTGACACACCTGCTTTAAATAGGGAGCATGAGGCTCCCTGATTTAACCATCAATCAGGACTCATCAGGTAGTTCTTTTTGGAAAAATTGAGTATGCATTGGCTGGGAATCGAACCCGGGCCTCCCGCGTGGCAGGCGAGAAATTTACCATTGAGCCACCAATGCAACTGACATAGGACTCATCAGGTAGCTCATACACTAGCAAGCCAACCTTATTAGCCTGGCTGAAGTCATCACATTTTGTAACAACTTTCACATTCTCAAGTATGCTGATGAGATTGACAGGACGTTTAGGCATCAATTGCCACAAAATGGGAATACATATTTTCAGATGTAACTTCTCAATGATTCCGCAACAGGAAACTCTACTGCATTGTGTCTGTGCACAGGATTGTAACAAAATACCACAGCCAGAATTCTCCAGC
The DNA here is from genome assembly GCF_964213995.1 of Mustelus asterias. NCBI lineage: Eukaryota > Metazoa > Chordata > Chondrichthyes > Carcharhiniformes > Triakidae > Mustelus > Mustelus asterias. The sequence continues at coordinate 22,132,037 of NC_135813.1, forward strand.
CGTTCACGCCGGCGGGATTCTCCAGTCCCACCGGCAGCTCATTCACGCCCGTGGGTTTCCCGCTGGCGTGGGGTGACATCAATAGGAATTCCCATTGACAGCCGTGGGACCAGGGAATCCCGCAGCTAGCAGACAATGCTGGCCAGTGTCTCAGCACTGGCCAGCACTGAATCCTGGCCAGTGTCTCAGCACTAAGGAAGGGTTCTCATTTACCATCCACTAAATATTTCTGAAAAGGATACAACATGAATTGGGTTAGAGCAGGATTAGGAGTAGTGAGGTTGGGGATGGCATCAAGCAGGAAATTAGAGATGCGTGCAGTAAGGGTACAGCAATTATTATGGGTGACTTCAATCTGCATATTGATTGGGCTCACCACACTGGTAGCAATGCGATGGAGGAGGATTTCCTGGAATGTATAAAGGATGGTTTTCTTAACCAATATGTTGAGGAACCAACTAGAGAGCAGGCCATCCTTGATTGGGTGTTGTGTAATGAGAGAGGATTAATAGCAACCTTGTGGTGCAAGATCCTTTGGGGAAGAGTGATAATATGGTCGAACTCTTCATTAAGATGGAGAGTGACACAGTTAAGTCTGAAACTAGGGTCCTGGACCTGAGGAAAGCTACCTCTGATGGTGTAGGCAATCATAGGCAATGGCAGATATTTAAAGAAAACATGGGATTAAAACGCAATTAGTCCCCAGGGCTTGATGCTCTGCATCCCAGAGTACATAAGAAATAGTGGATGCATTGGTGATCATTTTCCAGCATTCTATATAGTCTTTGTAAGAGTTCCAATGGATTGGATGGTAGTCAATGTAACCCCACTTTTTAAAAAAAGAGGGAGAGAGAAAATGGGGAATTATAGACCAGCTAGCCTGACATCGGTGGTGGGGGAAATGCTGGAGTCAATTATTAAGCATACAATAACTGAACATTTGGAAAGCGGTGACAGGATCAGTCAGCTTGGATTCACTAAAGGGAAATCATGATTGACAAATCTTCTGGAATATTTTGAGGATGTGACCAGTAGAGTGGACAAGGGTGAACCAGTGGATGTTCTGTATCTGGACTTTCAAAAGACTTTTGACAAGGTCCCACAATAGAAATTAATGAACAAAATTAAAGCTCGTGGTATTGAGAGTAACGTACTGACGTGGATAGAGAACTGGTTGGCACACAGGAAGCAGAGAGTGGGAATACATGGGTCCTTTTCAGAGTGGCAGGAAGTGACAACTGGGATACCGCAGGGTTCAGTGCTGGGACCCCAGCTGTTCACAATATACATTAATGATTTGGACGAAGGAATTGAATGCAATATCTCCAAATTTGCAGATGACACTAAGCTCGGAGGCAGTGTGTACTGTGAGGAAGTTGCTAAGGGGCTGCAGGGTGACTTGGACAGGCTGGCTGAGTGGGCAAATACTTGGCAAATGCACTATAATGTGGATAAATGTGAGGTTATCCACTTAGGTGGGAAAAACAGGAAGGAAGATTATTATCTGAATGGTGCAGTTTAGGAAAAGGGGAAGTACAACGTGACCTGGGTGTCATGATGGAACAGTTACTGAAGGTTGGCATGTAGGTACAGCAGGCGGTGAGGAAAGCTAATGGAGTGCTGACCTTCATAGGAAGAGGATTTGAGTATAGTAGTAGGCATGTCTTGCTGCAGTTATACAGGGCCTTGGTGAGGCCACACCTTGAGGATTGTGTGCAGTTTTGGTCTCCTAGTCTGAGGAAGGACATTCTTGCTATTGAGGGAGTCCAGCGAAGGATCATCAGACTGATTCCTGGAATGGCAGGACTGACATTGGATCCACTGGGCTTATATTCACTGGAATTTAGAGAATGAGAAGGGATCTCATAGAAAAATATAAAATCCTGATGGGACTGGACAGGCTAGATGCGGAAAGAATGTTCCTGATGTTGGGGAAGTCCAGAACTAAGGCTTACAGTCTAAGAATAAGGGTAAGGCATTCAGGACTGAGATGGAAAATAACTTCTTCACTCAGAGATGTGAACCTGTGGAATCCTTTACCACTGTTGGGGCCAGTTCATTGGATATGTTCAAGAGGGAGTTGGACGTGGCTCTTGCGGCTAAAGGGATCAAGGAGTATGGTGAGAAAGTAGGAGTGAGATACTGAGAGTGCATGATCAACCATGATCATATTGAATGTTAGTGCAGGTTCAAAGGGTCGAATGGCCTACTCCTGCACCTATTTTCGATGCTTCTATGATTTAGTCTTCAGTTTGATGCCTCCTATGCATGGTTAATAGTTTTGCATGGATAGAGTGCCTCGACCAATCAGAGTTGACTTGTTAACCAATCAACATCCTTCCTCAGACGGTATAAATTATTACCCTTTTGAAATTTGGTATTCTTGCATATGTCCTGATGAATGCAAGATGAAAAGCTTCAACAGCATATCTCATTTGCAGCAATACTCAAGTTCTGTACTTCCAAATTACGACTTCACAGTGTGTTCGACAGCAATTAGATTGTGCGACTCAGGTAATGTCAGTTAGTTGCTTTTATTGCAAGGATTTATGAGTCAGATTAACCACAATCTTCAGTTAAATAAAGGGCAACAAACTTCACAATAGAGAATGAATCAAGGGATCTCATGGGCTTAAAGTAAAATGTAGACATTATTCAGTGGTATTAGTGAAATTTTATTTGGAAATCTAGCTCTAAATTGCCAGGTAGTGGAAAGAGCATCATCATTACTTACCAAGGTAATAGTGAGAGGCAGTTATGGTGCTGAGAATGGAATGGGAATGTCGGGGTTTAGTGATTTGGAGATAGCCCAACTTCCACTTTTTGCATGTAGGGGGGGGGTGCTGCCTTCCCCCAGTACCCACCTCCTCAAACTCCTTGTGCACAATGTCTTTCACAAAATGTTGCTCTCGGCCATTAACTCAACACTTGTGCTGATTTGCCCCTTGGAATAACCTTATGTTAAGAACCCCACTGATGTTAGGATATCCCAAAACCCAGAAGAGTAACTAGGGACACCAGTTCTTAGTGGTGTATATTTTCAATGTGTTATAATGTGAGGAAAGATATGCAAACCAGTGAGAAAGAGTCATGTCTTGTTGTAATCAATTACTAAGAAATATTTGTTAAGATAAAAGAAACACACAGCAATAAACACTATCATATAAAACAGTACACTTAACTACAAATAATGGTTACACGCACACATACATTATATCATATGAAGTTCACCCCCATTCCCGGCTATTTATGTTCCTGAATTCTGAGAGATGTCCCTTTCCCAAACAACAATCTTTTCACACAGAGGGTGGTGAGTGTCTGGAACAAGCTGCCAGAGGTAGTAGTAGAGGCGGGTACAATTTTGTCTTTTAAAAAGCATTTAGACAGTTACATGGGTAGGATGGGTATAGAGGGATATGGGCCAAATAGGGGCAATTGGGACTCGCTTAGGGGTTTAAAAAAAAGACGGCATGGACAGGTTGGGCCGAAGGGCCTGTTTCCATGCTGTAAACCTCTATGACTCTAACATCCAATATTATATAACTCTATGAGCTAAATTCAGCATATAGCTACCACCCGCAAGTTATCTTCCAGCTTAGAAGAACCTTTCTTCAGTTCAGTGTAGTGTTTCTTCTCTGAGTTTTTTTTAAAAACAGTAACTTTTGGGCGACACACTGTCTTTCCAGCTCAGTGTGGTTGTGCTTGCAGCTGTTTACCAGCTGTACCTCTTTTCCTCCTCTGCTGCTGTACTCAGATAGCCTGCAATGCTTAGGATCCCTCCTTCGATGTTACCCTACCCAGGTGACCCCTTGCACCAGGCTTTTAGCATATAGATATAAATTGTATTCTTCTCTCTCCACTTTGAACTCAGCTCTTCCACAGTTCTAACACCTATTTCTATACATAGAACAGTACAGCACAGAACAGGCCCTTCGGCCCACGATGTTGTGCTGAGCTTTATCTGAAACCAAGATCAAGCTATCCCACTCCCTATCATCCTGGTGTGCTCCATGTGCCTATCCAATAACCGCTTAAATGTTCCTAAAGTGTCTGACTCCACTATCACTGCAGGCAGTCCATTCCACACCCCAACCACTCTCTGAGTAAAGAACCTACCTCGGACATCCCTCCTATATCTCCCACCATGAACCCTATGTACATCATTGTTCATCCCATAGTCACTTAGCTAAGCACTTGTTTTCCTGCTGCTACACTAATTTGCATATCAAATAACCCTTTCAAACTGAAGCACACTTATCAATCCCATTCTTCACTTCATTTTATCCAAATTTTATCTTTAATCTTTATTTTGCTCAATTCTAGAATCTTCCTTTTACTCCAATATCTTGACTCTTGTGCCAGGGTATAAGGGTGAAAATAATATTGCAGCTACAGGATTTGGATGTCATGCCTACACTGTGGGTCTGGCTACCAGTCTTGGAGCCTTCTAACTGGTATACCTGGTTATCACACTCCAATGTTTATACCTGGCAGAGGAGAATCAATGATCAGGCAGGTTGATCTCCCAGGCTAGGGTAGAGTAAAGGATCAGGATAGCCGGTGAGGTTAAACCAAGGTGGCGCCTCTGGCAATTTTGCAAAGCCATCTTGGCCTTCTGGCTAAGGTGAAGCATCAGATCAAGCACAAGATCTTAATGTCCTCGTGCATCAGTCCCTGAAAGTAAGCGCGCAGGTACAGCAGGCAGTAAAGAAGGCAAATGGTATGTTGGCCTTCATAGCGAGAGGATTTGAGTATAGGAATAGGGATGTTTTACTGCAATTGTATAGGGCATTGGTGAGGCCACACCTGGAGCATTGTGTACAGTTTTGGTGTCCTCATCTGACAAAGGGTCGTCTGGACTTGAAACGTCAGCTCTTTTCTCTCCTTACAGATGCTGCCAGACCTGCTGAGATTTTCCAGCATTTTCTCTAAAGGTTAACCAGGCTGATTCCTGGGATGGCAGGCCTGTCACACTAAGTCAGTTAAGATTATATTCACTGGAGTTTAGAAGAGTGAGAGGGGATCGCATAGAAATCTATAAAATTCTAACAGGATTAGAAGGGTAGATTCAGAAAGAACGTTCCCAATGGCGATGGAGTCCTGAACTAGGGGGGTCATAGTTTGAGGATAAGGGGTAAACTTTTTAGGACTGAGGTGAGGAGAAATTTCTTCACCCAGAGGGTGGTGATTGTGTGGAATTCACTACCATAGAAAGTAGTTGAGGCCAAAATGTTGTGTGATTTCAAGAAGAAATTAGATATAGCTCTAGGGGCTAAAGAGATGAAGGGATATGGGGGGGAAGGTGGAATCAGGATATTGAATTTGATGATTAGCCATGATCAAGATGAATGGTGGCGCAGACTCGAAGGGCCGAATTGCCTCCTTCTGCTTCTATTTTCTATGTTTCTATGTTTTTAAGATGGGGTGCAATGCCTCATCTTGTCAGCTTGGATCTTGTTTGTCCCTCTCATGGGGACCATGAATTGGATTCAATTTGAATTTGTTTTTTTGGATGGAATAAAAACGTAAAAAACAATCTTTTATACAACTTCCAATGTTGAGTTCTCATATATAACATATAGCATCCTCCAAATAGAGTCTGCTAAATTTTCCATGAAGTATTTATAACCCTAGCATTGACAGAGTTTCTAAATTTACATTTACTAAAGATTCAATAAATCATTCTCTATACAGATCCTCAAAATCCCTCCATATACAAAGGTTTTCAGGTCTCTCTCATAGAGTGGTACAGTGGTATTATCGCTGAACTATTAATCCAGAAACTCAGCTAATGTTCTGGGGACTCTGGTTCGAATCCCACCATGGCAGATGCTGAAATTTGAATTCAATTAGGAATCTACTGATGACCATGAAACCATTGACGATTGTCAGAAAAACCCATCTGCTTCACTAATGTCCTTTGGGGAAGAAAATCTACCGTCCTTACCTGGTCCGGCCTACATGTGCCTCCAAAGCCACAGAAATGTGGTTGACTCACAACTGCCCTCCAAGGGCAACTAGGGATGGGCAATAAATGCTGGCCAGCCAGTAATGCTCATGTTCCACAAATGAATAAAAAAAGATGGCTGAAGTGCTGACAGTGGGATTGCTGTTATGTCATCACTGGAGGGCCTCCTATTGGCCTTCCAGCCTCAGCAGCCTGCCTGCCAACTTTAATTGGATGGCTCCCTGGCCACTAATTGATCAAATCTAAACAAAAGTTCACCAGATGTCGGGGTCCCAATCCCACAACAGAAATTCTACCCAAAGAATCACGACTGCTAAAAATCATGTTTAATGTAAACAGAGAGAACATACATTTATGTCGTCATTTCATGGCCTGAGGACATCCAATGTGTTTATTAGAGCCAGTAGATTAATTCTGAAATGCAGTCACTGTTGGAATGCAGAAGCATGGCAGCCAATGTGCGCACAGCAAGGTCCAACAGAGTAATGAAATAAATAATCAGGACGTCTGGTTTAAGTATTGGTTAGAGGATAAATGTTGGCCAGGATACCAGGAAACTCCCCCGTTCTGAGGGTGCCTGGGATCTGTGAAGACAATCAGGGCCTTGGTTTAAAGTCTCATCTGAAAGACATCACCTCTGACAATGGGTGGGACTTCCCGGCCGTTCCCACCAGCGGGATCTTCCTGACACTGCCGACAGCAAGACCCCGTTTCGGATCCCTCAGTGTGCAGGGGCTGCAAACAACAGGAAACCCTGCTGACAGCGGCAGGGGTAGACATCTCCACTGCTGCAAAACACGCTGTGGTGGTGGTGGTGGTTGGGGGGGTGTGGTGGTGGGGGTTGATTTTTGTTAATATATAGAATCCCTGCAGTGCAGAAGGTGGACACTCGGCCCATCGAGTGTGCACCGACTCTCCGATGGAACATCTCACTGAGGCCCTATCCCTGTGATCCCCCTAACCTACACGCCTTGGGACACTAAGGGTCGACCTAGCATGGCCAATCCATCTAACCTGCACATCTTTGGAGGAAACCCGAGCACCCGGACGAAACCTATGGGGAGAACATGCAAACTCCATTCAATCACCCAAGGTTGGAATCGAACCCAAGTCCCTGGCACTGTGAGGCAGCAGTGCTAACCACTGTGCCACCGAGCTGCCCAAATTCCTTTGGAATGTAGCAGCATCTGCCACTGTGACTCGTTCAGACTTTAAACCTTTTTTTTTTGACTGATTCTAAAAATAATTGCAAAAGCACCGCTGCATTTACATACCGGGGAGCCAATACTACTAATGGGGGTCTATCTTCAGGAGCCAAGATGCAGCCGAATGCAGGCTCAGTAAGCAAGAGGTATGTCATCGCAGCAGGCAGCCCACACAGTGCCCCAGCTGCTTATTAATCCATAATGTGATTCAAGTGCTTCTTGTCACTCTCACTCACTGTCACATACAGAGCCATATAATGGAATAATACCTCACTCTAATGAATCACCACTGGATAATTGTTGATATTATCTACTCTGTTTAAAGTGTTGATGCAAACTGCTTGCTCAGACCTGTGACACCTCTCATCTTATGAATTTTTTTGCATGGCAGCTGAAGTTGATGTAACTTACTGTTTTTAATAAGGTATTATTTGATAATTGCTTTGACCTTTCACCCTGGTATGTGTCTTTTGCTCATTAGCATGCACTGCAAGTGCCAGCCAAAGGGTGCTGCTGTCTTGCTGCTGACAGTCGCTGCCACCTCATGTCAGCGCTCAAAGACGGCCACAGTCTCTGCTATCGCTTTGCAAATGATAAGTAGCACTGACAGAAAATTAGCTGTATGGTAATGAGCATGTTCTTTAACCCTTCAAGCATGCTGTGCTTAAAGAGCCCGACTGCCCTTAGGCATTTAATGCACACAGCTGGCTGACTCTGAAGCTTAAAATTAGCACGGGTTCGGTTTAAAGAGACAGAGTACCATTTTCTATCTGTGCTGGACTCGAGTTTAACCCTTTCCAAGCTTATTCCCTGAAGAACGAGAGGTTACTTCTATTTAACATTTAAGAATCAGGGGAGCAATTGTTTTTCATAGCTCAATGGAACATGGCAACATTTTTGAGGAACAACTTGTGATTCATACAGAATTGTTTTCCCAAATGTTGCACGTGTCCCTTGAAAGCCGTAAAGGGAATTCAGTGCTCCAGTTACAAAGCACCTTGTCGTGATGTTTAAGGTGTTTGAAATTGTTGTACACCTTTTGTTATTGCGGTCATGTGCGTGTTGATGGTTTCAATTCAAAATCAGCTGACTAAGCAGGAAATTGCTGACACAGCCAGATGGAAAATCTCCAGTTTCAAGTCTGGAGAGTCTGAAATCCAAAATTGGGATGATAATACCGGACAAAATGGGGGGGGGGGGGGGGGGGGCTGGCGGGGGTGGAGAGGGAGAGAGAGAGAACTCAACCGCTTTCCCAAAAAGGTCACCTGTGGACCCCAGTCCTGTGACTTCCATCCTCCCAGAACTGGAGTGACTACTTCAGCATAAAGTATCACACATGGATCAGCTTCAATACCAGGCTGTTTCCACAGAGGATTGGACATTAGTTCAACATAAGGGTTAACATGTATGCCAGTAACCCCAGATCACCACCATTTAGGCACAGATCCAACACCAGCCTGACTGTTGGACTATATCGACTTCCTCCTCTGCTTTACAACAGTGGCTGCATTTCAAAAGCACCCCACTGGCTGTGAAAGACACTATATCAAAACAAGTCTTTCATTTTTTCCCCTTTTTCTTTTATATCATGTGTTACCAAACTGTTTTAATGTGAAATTGTACTTCCAACAGCAGAGTAACATTTTCTGTTAAAGGGCAATGTATAATGGAAAATGTTTTTTTTTTATTATGAGGATGAAAAGTTACAAGGGCTACCCATTATTTTCATTGCAATGACATTATGTGTAAGTGTTGTGATGTTGGGGCAAAATCTGCTTAGGTTTCTGACACGCTCCTACCACCACTTCAGCTGGAAGTCCCTGCCAACCACTTAAGCAGGGGAAACTTTTACTTGCTCCCCGCCCCCCCTCCCCTTACAAGGCCAGTGAAGCAGAAAGGGTAGAGCCAAGACAGGGACTGGGGGATTAGGGTGACTCCAATCTCACTGTAACCCAGTGAGGTTGGGCAGACGGGCCTCCAGGTTTTCACAACAATTTTAATATTGAAGTAGACCGATGAATCATTTCTCCAGTGGAGATATGCGGGCAACGTGGGTGGCTAAGGTTGTCGGGGTGCAGGTGCCCAGCAGCTTTGGGCAGACTCTCGTCCGCCATACCCTGGCGGGGCCAACACTTCGGGGCACTGATGGGCACAATTCCAAAGTAATTGCCTGGATCGTGACCCCAACAAATCCAAGGCTAACTTGTTTAAGCGTGATTTGCGTCAATTGATTCAATGTTCGTAAATGAGTGGAGGGAAAAATTCAACAAACATTTTTCACAAAGACAAGGTTCTTCTTAATAAAACAGTGGAAATTTAGAATAAATGTGAGATTGATCGGATGCAGATACCATACCGCTCGAATCAAAATACTCCAACTTGAAATGCAACTGTGATACATTCTCAGATTAAACATTACACGACAGCATTAAAACCGTATCTTTATCAAAATTGATTCATCATTCACAAGCAGCCTCTTACTATTAGCACGCACGGAATTTGCCAGGTTTTATAATTTTTGTCTACACGAGGGCAAAGGGGAAAAAGAGATCATGTTCCTTGGAAGTCCTTTGTGTCTTATATTGCTTGGACCAAATAACATGCTAAAGAGTGACAATGTTCAGGAGATACATCTGTGGCGTGTGTTATTGTATTTCACTGAGGACATCCTCACGGCGATTGCTGTGACATGACATCGAATACATTCAGGAAATAAATCCATTTAGCGCAGTAATACCTGTAACTAAGACGCGAGTCACAAAGCTGGTCTATGAGAATGTCAAAGCCTGTGACAAGAAATGGCTTCTATTAACACTGATTTTTGGTCCATGTGCATGCTACGTATTGTGCCAATCTGTGTAAAAGGTTACATTGTTTTTAAGGGAGATTTTTTTCTCAGGCTCAGATTGATTCGTTTTGTCCTCCGATTGAATAGCCGCTGCTACACAATTGGTTTCGACTGAAGCTGCTGGGTCTTGGGTATCTGCAGAAGCTGCTAATAATGGTCAAGGTTATGGTGACAAAGTGGTCAGCACCTCTCAGGTGGATGCGCGGCACACATGGGGTGAACATTTGAGCAGAACTAAGCTCCCGGCTGTGCCGCCCGCTTCCCCTTGATGCTGCAGAGTGCTTCTGTGCCCTTCTTATACAGCTACACTGAAACCAAAATGGTTTTATTGCCTTGCAGGACACCGCCAAGATTCTTTTGGTCAGCTGAATGCTTGACATGTACAAGTTTTTAGATCAAACCAAACTATTGAGAAATCCAATTAAATTCCTAATATGAAGTCCCCAGAGGAACACTTGCTAATTACGTAAACTGAGAACAATCGGGCATTGATTCGCAAGACGCACAGAATTGTTGCGGCACAGAACGATCCAAACTCGGGAATTCCTAAGCGTCTGTTCCACATAATAATGGGGAGGCAGTGGGGTAGTGGTATTGTCACAGGACGGGTAATCCAGAGACCCAGGGCAAGATCTAGAGACAGTAAGAGTTTTAACAACACCCAGGTTAAAGTCCAACAGGTTTATTTGGTAGCAAATGCCATTAGCTTTCGGAGCGCTGCTCCTTCATCAGATGGAGTGATTTCCATCTGATGGAGCAGATTTCCACTCCATCTGATGAAGGAGCAGCGCTCTGAAAGCTAATGGCATTTGCTACCAAATAAACCTGTTGGACTTTAACCTGGTGTTGTTAAAACTCTTACTGTGTTCACCCCAGTCCAACGCCGGCATCTCCCCATCAAGATCTAGAGACCCAGGTTCGAATCCCATCGTGGCAAGATCGTGAAATTTGAATTCAATTAAAGAAAATCCGGAATTAAAAGTCCAATAATGACCATGAAACGATTGTCGAAAAAACCCATCTGGTTCACTCATGTCCTTTTACGGAAGGAAAAGTGCCGTCCTTACCCAGTCTGGCCTACATGTGACTCCAGAGCCACAGCAACGTGGGTGACTCTCAAATGCCCTCTGAAATAGAGAGCAGTTAGGGATGGGCAATAAATTCTGGCCCAGCCAGGGATGCCCACATCCCCTAAATGAATAAGAAAAAATATGGATAAGATTGGAGTTCAATTATCTCTAACCACTCAGTTTATTGTTACTCCAGACTTGCTAAAACATAATACTTTGACCAAACTTTAGTCATCCCTTTCTTTGTTTGGTGTGGATTTCTGTCTAATTAATCCTCGGTGAAGCACATAGGGATGTTTTTCTATGTTATAGGCGTTATATAAATGCAAATTGGTGTTGTCATTAACAGAGCCCCATAACTGTACTCTCTGTTTCTATGTGAGATGATGGCTATTGATTATATTCCATTTAGTTTATTGGAACGGTTGGAGAAAGGAAACAACTGGCTGTGACTGAAGCATTCCTATTAAATTCACCTTCACAGGATTAACATTTTTAGAAAGCATATCAGAAGTCTATTAGTCTATTGCTTTATCTAATTTATCACTTTATCATTAATTTATCACTTACTGGTTTTTATTTGACATCTTATCGAAAACAATAGTCCAGAATTATGGGATGCCTTGGGAGCAATGTTACCACGTTAATCTCTGGGGAAATGGAAAGCTTTGGGATCTGAACCCAATCTCTGGGGTAAGAGCTAGGAGCCGGAGTAGGCCATCTGGCCCCTCGAGCCTGTTCTGCCATTCAATAAGATCATGGCTGATCTTCTCGTGGGCTCAGCTCCGCTTAACCATCTGCTCACCTTAATTCCTTTACTGTTGTGTTTGCTCTTTGCCAGCGTCAACCCTACACAGGAATAAATCAGAAACTATCAATATTGATAGTTTAAAGATTGGAAGCTCCCAGTGCGGCAGTGAGTGATACAGGAAGGGCCCAGTGCGGCAGTGAGTGATACGGGAAGGGCCCAGTGCGGCAGTAAGTGAAACAGGAAGAGCCCAGTGCGGCAGTGAGTGATACAGGAAGCTCCCAGTGTGGCAGTGAGTGATACAGGAAGCTGCCAGTGCGGCAGTGAGTGATACGGGAAGGGCCCAGTGCGGCAGTAAGTGATACAGGAAGAGCCCAGTGCGGCAGTGAGTGATACAGGAAGGGCCCAGTGCGGCAGTGAGTGATACGGGAAGCTCCCAGTGCGGCAGTGAGTGATACGGGAAGGGCCCAGTGCGGCAGTAAGTGATACAGGAAGAGCCCAGTGCGGCAGTGAGTGATACAGGAAGCTGCCAGTGCGGCAGTGAGTGATACGGGAAGCTCCCAGTGTGGCAGTGAGTGATACGGGAAGCTCCCAGTGCGGCAGTGAGTGATACGGGAAGCTCCCAGTGCGGCAGTGAGTGATACGGGAAGGGCCCAGTGCGGTGGTGAGTGATACGGGAAGCTCCCAGTGCGGCAGTGAGTGATACGGGAAGGGCCCAGTGCGGCAGTGAGTGATACAGGAAGCTCCCAGTGCGGCAGTGAGTGATACGGGAAGCTCCCAGTGCGGTGGTGAGTGATACGGGAAGGGCCCAGTGCGGCAGTGAGTGATACAGGAAGCTCCCAGTGCGGCAGTGAGTGATACGGGAAGGGCCCAGTGTGGCAGTGAGTGATACGGGAAGGGCCCAGTGCGGCAGTGAGTGATACGGGCAGGGCCCAGTGCGGCAGTGAGTGATACGGGCAGGGCCCAGTGCGGCAGTGAGTGATACGGGAAGGGCCCAGTGCGGCAGTGAGTGATACGGGCAGGGCCCAGTGCGGCAGTGAGTGATACGGGAAGGGCCCAGTGCGGCAGTGCGTGATACGGGAAGCTCCCAGTGCGGCAGTGAGTGATACGGGAAGCTCCCAGTGCGACAGTGAGTGATACGGGAAGGGCCCAGTGCGGTAGTGAGTGATACGGGAAGCTCCCAGTGCGGCAGTGAGTGATACGGGAAGCTCCCAGTGCGGCAGCGAGTGATACGGGAAGCTCCCAGTGTGGCAGTGAGTGATACGGGAAGCTCCCAGTGCGGCAGTGAGTGATACGGGAAGCTCCCAGTGTGGCAGTGAGTGATACGGGAAGCTCCCAGTGTGGCAGTGAGCGATACGGGAAGGGCCCAGTGTGCCAGTGAGTGATACGGGAAGGGCCCAGTGTGGCAGTGAGTGATACGGGAAGCTTCCAGTGTGGCAGTGAGTGATACGGGAAGGGCCCAGTGTGGCAGTGAGTGATACGGGAAGCTTCCAGTGCGGCAGTGAGTGATACAGGAAGCTGCCAGTGTGGCAGTGAGTGATACAGGAAGCTCCCAGTGCGGCCCTCCTTCGTCACATTGTTATACCTTGACAGTGTGCAGATGTAAGGAACTTGGTCAACTCGGGCACAGATGTTCTGAAAAGCCAATTTAGAAGGTAGGTTGTCAATAGTGAAACCCTTGCGCCTCGGAGAAAATGTCATTCCCTTGTCAGGAATGACACTTCTAGGCTATCAAAATCAGACTAGAATGGAGAGAGCTGATGATTTAAACACCAGCGGCCTCTGGACAGGCACTTCACCCCATTCACAGCCCTGCCAAAAAATTGAGGAGGCAATGCCTAGTGGTATTATCGCTAGACTATTAATCCAGAAACTCAGATAGTGTTCTGGGAACCTGGTTTCAAATCCCACCACGGCAGGTGTTAGAATTTGAATTCAATTTAAAAATCTGGAATTAAGAATCTACTGATGATTATGAAATCGTTGTCAATTGTCAGAAAAATTGATCTGGTTCACTAATGTCCTTTAGGGAAGGAAATCTGCCGTCCCTTCCCGGTCTGTAGCTCCAGAGCCACAACGATATGGTTGACTCTTAACTGCCCTCTAAGGGCAACTAGGGATGGATAATAAATATTGTAAGAGTTTTAACAACACCAGGTTAAAGTCCAACAGGTTTATTTGGTAGCAAACACCATTAGCTTTTGGAGCGCTGCTCCTTTGTCAGATGGAATGGAAATTTGCTCTCCATTCCACTCCATTTCCACTCCATCTGACGAAGGAGCAGCGCTCCGAAAGCTAATGGTGTTTGCTACCAAATAAACCTGTTGGACTTTAACCTGGTGTTGTTAAAACTGTTACTGTGTTCACCCCAGTCCAACGCCGGCATCTCCACATCAATAAATATTGGCCAGCCAGCGACACCCATGTCCCATCAATAAATAAACAAATCAATGGGAAATGCCATCTTGGGAGACAGGATTTATGATTTTTGGGCTGTTCCACTATTTTTGCTGTGATGGCTTTCCATTGTGGCGAAAATCTGAGCCTTGTTTCTCTCACCACACATGCTGCCTGACCTGCTGAGTATTTCCAGCATTGCCTATTTTGATTTCAGATTTCCAGCATCTGCAGTATTTTGCTCTCGTATTAGAGCTGTCCTTTTTTTAGTTCTTCATATTATGAATTAACAACACAATTGTTGTTGAAATAATAAATTGGGAATTGGAGCATTTTTGCAAAATTCATTTCCAAAGTGCCGTTTTAACTTGCAACCAGACTTCCAGGCGTTAGGCAGCATCATATGTATTTTAGTAGCTGTGTGAGACTTGCACATAAATTTGCATCAATTAATGTTTGTGGTTTAATAATCCACAAATGACTAATGCAAGGGGCCTTTGTAATGACTCTTATAATGATTGAGAATAAACTGTGGGAATAACATATCTGTCAGTTGGTATGTTTGTTGGTGATGATATATCAGAAAAATCTTTATCAAAATGAACGTAAACATAAATCTTGGTCCCCGTATTGGTAGGCCAATTCAGTAATTTTTGATCGAAATGCTCTTCAGATGTTTTCCTTAACCTTTCATGGTACTGGGTCTCAAATCTGGTTTTCACTTTCAAAAACACTTCTGCAAACAACGATCAATTTAAGCTCAGCCCCAGTTACATCATCAATGTAGGGTCAAATTAATTTGCGTGACTTGTCCCAATGTCATAGTGATGAAAAATCAAAATATTAACATTAATATAGTGTTACTTAGTAAATCTATAATGTGGAGATGCCAACGTTGGACTGGGGTGGGCACAGTCAGAAGTCTCACAACAACAGGTAAAAGTCCAACAGGTTTATTTAGTATCAGGATTTTTTGGAGTGCTGCTCCTTCCTTAGGTGAGTGATGACCTCACCTGATGAAGGAGCAGCGCTCCGAAAGCTCGTCTTACCAAATAAACCTGTTGGACATTAACCTGGTGTTGTGAGACTTCTTACTTAGCAAATCTATGCAGAAAGCATGAGGAATGAAATTGGGGGAGAAAGGTCTTCAAACAAATAGAACACATTTTTAATTTCATGGGATGTACAAATTGAATTTTAATCCTCGTTGTAACATGCTGAATTTTTGGAAGTTTGTAGAGAGGGTAGGGGAGCAGCAGTTGATATCATTCGCAATTCCAAGAGTGAATTACATGCTCTGAAAATAAGAATAACAAATGCAAATTAGCCCTGAATGATTTCTTCTCAAAGTGAAGGGACAGGGAGATCTGGAGTGCAAAGAAACAAAAGAAATGTTACAAACAGAAAGGAATAAAAAAGGCATCAATGTATTTCTAAATGTGTCTAATACAAAGTGAGGGTAATGACTCTGTACATAATATCAGTAAAGTCACGGTTATGTGCCATTTTGTTGCAGTGAATATATTGGAGCTTCTGAATGTGTACAACGTAAACCTCCAAGGATGACCTGGTATGAGAGCAATGTAATTATCATTCAAGATTTTTTGAAAACGAGGACTGTATGCGCTCGATCTTATCAAAGTGATTTTTAAAAAGTTAAATGGTTTGAGATGACAAATAACGAAAGATTATTTCCTCTGCCTAATAAATCAGTGATGTGGAGAAGCCGGCGTTGGACTGGGGTAAATACAGTAAGAGTTTTACATAGAAATACATAGAAACCCTACAGTGCAGAAACAGGGCATTCGGCCCATCAAGTCTGCACCGACCACAATCCCACCCAGGCCCGACTCCCATATCCCTACACATTTACCCGCTAACCCCTCTAACCTACGCATCTCAGGACACTAAGGGGCAATTTTAGCTTGGCCACCGGGTTTTAACAACACCAGGTTAAAGTCCAACAGGTTTATTTGGTAGCAAATGCCATTAGCTTTTGGAGCGCTGCTCCTTCGTCAGATGGAGTGGATATCTGCTCCACAGCTATCCACTCCTTCTGACGAAGGAGCAGCGCTCCGAAAACTAATGGCATTTGCTACCAAATAAACCTGTTGGACTTTAACCTGGTGTTGTTAAAACTCTTACTGTAATAAATAAGTAACAGTGGAACATGGACTTCGGATTAGTATTAGAAGCACACAAAAGCTTATTGGAATATAGGATGCACTAACACAGCTCTTAATTGAATCAAGCATGACAATTAAAATGGAATTCGATAAACATTTGAAGAAAAACATTAACAAAGACGGGGGAAAAGAGCAGAGAAATGAGACTAGAGTTGACAGTTCCAGTGATGAATCCAGCAGTGGCACAGACACAAGAAGCCAAACTGACTCCTTGCGATTTCTACAACTCTGTGATTTCTGTCTGTGTTTATGGGAAGTGTCTAACCCTTATTCAATGTTGTTTTATATCTGTCCAGTGTGCAGTGTTTGAAAACTAGTTAGATTCATGTCTCTGCTTCTGTTTACCCGGCAGTTACTATGAAAATTGGACCTTGGGGTAATTACTGAATGTAAGTTGTTTAACTTGGTTATTGTACAACCGGATGCCTGACAATGGGACTTTTAAAGCCAGTAAATTAAAATATTGACTCACTCTTTTCATATTAGGGTCATATTTCAAACGTCCAGGAGGGCTATCTAAACAGTCAAGGTCAGGCTGAATATCTCTACACAACACAATATCCTGAATCTTAGTACCTTTCTTAATGTGCAAATAAACCAAAATTGACTCTTTAGACACACAATGGACAATAAAAACGATCATACAATTCTTCATACATTTATTTTTGGCTAATTAGTTCTGCTTGGGCCTTGGAAGATACTTTATTTTCTCATATCTACATTTTAATATCTTTAATAATCAGAGATAATTTTGTACAAGACTAGCTGAAGCTGCATTTATCTGCACAACTCAATTTCTCTAAAAATGCAATTGGGGCGGCACGGTGGTACAGTGGTTAGCACTGCTCCCTCACGACGCCAGGGACCCGGGTTCAATTCCTGGCTTGGGTCACTGTCTGTGCGGAGTCTGTACATTCTCCCCATGTCTGCATGGGTTTCTTTGGGTGCTCTGGTTTCCTCCCACAGCCTGAAAGACGTGCTGGTTAGGTGCATTGGCCATGCCAGATTCTTCCTCAGTGTACCCGAACAGGTGCCAGAGTGTGACAACTAGGGGATTTTCACAGTAACTTCATTGCAGTGTTAATTAGTGCCTACTTGTGACACTAATAAAGAAACTTTAAAAATATATCCACTCTGGTTCTGGTTTCCCTTTTAGAACTGTACCCTTTATGTTATATTATTTCTCTGCATTCTTCCACTAAAATAAATCACTTTGCCCTTCTCTGCATTAAATTTCATCTGCCACTTATCTGCTTATACCAACCAATCTATTTTCTTTTGAAGATCTACACAATCCTCCTCATGGCTCACAATTCATCCAAATTTTGTGCCATCTGTAAATTTTGAAATTGTGCCCTTGTACACCAAGGTCTAGGTAATTAACTTTTATTAGAAAGAGCAATGTCCATAACACCAATTCCTGGGGAACTCCACTATAAACCTTCCTCCAGTCTTAAAAACAAATTCATCACTACTTGTTTTCTGTCACTCAGCCAATTTTGTGTCTGTGTTGAGCTTTTTCTTTTATTCCATGAGATAATCGCACCATTTCACCAATGCACATCTCCATGTTGACTGCAGGTAACAGGCACAGGTGCCACCAAATCTGCCAGGAATGCAACCTGTGCCAGTTGAAGAGAGTGCCATCTCCCTCATCCCTAGGGCTGCAGGACAGTTCTGCAAAAGGTTCAGTGACTGCACCAGGTCTGAGAAGATAACACATGAGGTATTCGCTCCCTTCCTTTCTTGTCCATTTCGTCACCATCTTAAATAAGCACCCTTATGCTTAACCATTCACTGTGCACACTGGCTCCATGTCCTGCACTATAACTGCACAATTCCTGCTAACACCAATTACTTGCATGCACAGCGCAAAAAAAACACGTCCCTGGCACCTTAAGCGTAACCATCTCAGCTCAGAATTCTCCAGGTTCTGACAATTCCTTGACAATTGAGTTTTGTATCTCAAACTCTCTATCGATCTCTCGCCTCATCTTGGCTCTACCTTAAATCCAACTCATTGATACTACAGTCCTTCTGTTAACAAGAGTTTTAACTCTTTTAACCAACACTCAGAAGTTCAACCAAATTCTACTGAAAGAGATTTTTCTTTCGCTTCAATTTTTAAAAAAACACAAAGCTCTAACTAATCTGCTTCAGCAGAGAACCACCAGTAGGAACCAATAGGAAAAAAGATACAAAGGTCTGAGGTCACGTACCAACTGACTCGAAGACAGCTTCTTCCCTGCTGCTGTCAGACTTTGAATGGACCTACCTCGCATTAAGTTGATTTTTCTCTACACCCTAGCTGTGACTGTAACACTACATTCTGCATCCTCTCCTTTCCTCCTCTATGTACAGTATGCTTTGTCTGTCTAGTGCGCAAGAAACAATACTTTTCACTGTATACTAATACATGTGACAATAATAAATCACAGCAAATCAAATCAACTCATCCCCATAATTAACTTGTTGGCTTTTTGCTATTCTTCATCCCCCAGCCAACCTGGTCACATGATCATTTACTGGAACCCAACTGTTTATTTACCAGAAATCAGCTCCTAGTTCATAAAAGGACCACCACTCCATGAAAATACAGTTTTCTTACAAAAGCACATGGGTCATCACATTAAAGGCATGGCAGGAATTAATTTGTAAATTGTCACATTTGTAAATATCTCCATGTATTAGATGATAATAAATCTCAAAGCTACAGTTGGTCATCATGGCCGGAATTTTCCGACCTCGCTCGGGCGAGGTTCGTAAAATCCCGCCCGAGACCAACAGAGAATTCTGTTCTGCAAGCCTTGCCCTGATTCTGGGGCGGGCGAGGTAGTAAAACCCTGGCCATGGTTGCCAAATGCCTCATGGCCATTGAGAAGGGCAGTGTGCATTTCACACCCAGAGTACAGCAATCACCTTTCCACAAATGTGTAAAACAAATGATGACATTAATTACGTGGCAAAGCAAAGGCAGGTTGTCTCAAATGAGGCAAAATATTGAGAAAGTGAAGGGTCAAGTTTGGAGGAGGGGAGGAGGGAGAAGCAATTGTGGAGAACAGTTATTCAAGATATGAGGAACTTCAATGTATCACTGGAGGCTCTAGTTCTCTGTATTTTCTTAGAATTTACAATGCATATTACTACATAGACCAAAGAATTTGGAAACATTCACACTTCTGAATTTGAAGTAGACTTGCTCTATACAAGCAGCTTGTATGGCAAGAGGTGGATAAGTTCATACGTTCCTAAGATATAGGAGCAGAGTTAGGCCATTCGGCCCATCGAGTCTGCTCCACCATTCAATCATGGCTGATATGCTCCTCATCCCCATTTTCCTGCCTTCTCCCCATAACCCTTCAACCCATAACCGATTAAAAATCTGTCCAGCTCCTCCTTAAATTTACTTCACTAAATTTGCATCAGACAGAATACCCTCATTTGGTTTCTCTCTGAATGTGTTGACAACTAAAACAATGAATGCATCTTCACATACATCTACGAAGATAGATTTTTAAAGAACAACAGTAATTATTGAGCTAAATCCTGCCAACAGGGCTTATATTTTTTAATCCTAAGGGATCCACAGGGACATCAGCTGTTTCAAATGAAACCCATCTGATGATCGGATGACCTCTTTGTCACTGGCTGAAGGGAGATCTTGGCTATATTGACTGCAGTATGTTGCAGAATTCATCACTGGTAACATACCTTCTCTTCCCTGGTGTGGAGAAGGAAGGGGTCAATGTTGATGTGGTTTTGAGTGTGTTTCAGTTCAGTCGATAAAGTGCATTCGAGAAGGTGCAATTTTTCAGTAGTTTAAATGCCATTATGTTTGATCACAAAACCAACAACAGACGGGTATGATCTAAGGCTACAGCACCAGTCGACATGCTGTGCACAATTTGTGTGCTGACACAGCTGAGGCACTTTATAGTGATAGTCTTTGAGGAAATATTTAATCAAACACATTAAGAAATTAATACCAGAAAATGTGTTTGATTCGTATTTTGGCATCATGCTTTTTCAATATTGCAATAAAATCTTTATTAGAGCAAACATAATAAAATCTAATCATGTGAGATTGCAGTTAATTTTGAACTGATAAGGATTAATTTTTGATTTGATTTATTATTATCACATGTATTAGTATACAGCAAAAAGTATTGTTTCTTGCGAGCGATACAGACAAAGCATATCGTACATGGAGAAGGAAAGGGGAGAGTGCAGAATGTAGTGTTACAGTCATAGCTAGGCTGTAGAGAAAGATCAACTTAATATGCGGTAGGTCCATTCAAAAGACTAATGGGAAGAAGTTGTTCTTGAGTCGTTTGGTACATGACCTCAGACTTTTGAATCGTTTTCCCAAAGGAAGAAGGTAGAAGTGAGTATGTCTGGAGTTTGTGGGGTCCTTGATTATTCTGGCTGCTTTTCCGAGGCAGCGGGAAGTGTAGACAGAGTCAATGGATGGGAGGCTGGTTTGCGTGATGGACTGGACTTTCGTTCACGACTCTCAGTGGTTTCTTGTGGACTTGGACAGAACAGGAGTGTGACCAAACTGTGATATAACCTGAAAGAGGGCTTTCTATGGTGCATCTGCAAACGTTGGTGAGAGTCGTAGCGGACATGCCAAATTTCCTTAGCTTCCTGAGAAAGTAGAGGCTTTGGTGGGCTTTTTTAACTATAGCGTCAGCTTGGAGGGACCAGAACAGTTTGTAGGTGCTCAGGACACCTAGAAACTTGAAGCTCTCGACCATTTCCACTTCATCCCTGTTGATGTAGACAGGGGCATGTCCTCCACTGCGCTTCCTGAAGTTGATGACTACCTCCTTCATTTTGCTGACATTGAGGGAGCACCAGTTCACTAGATTCTCTAGCTCTTCCTGTACTCTGTCTCATCATTGTTTGAGATCTGACCCACTTCATGGTGTCATCAGCAAACTTAAAAATTGAGTTGAAGGGGAATTTGGCCACACAGTCATAGGTTCAGATTTAATATGTGACTCCTTTCTGATCACAGAGAAGAAGCACCCAAGTTTCAGCAGATTTTAAGTCACCTTCTATGTTCATCCACCTGTCAAAATTCACCTTAGCTAGTAGATTTTATTACCAAGCAGTGCTTTAGCCAATGAACTAAGCCAGAAGGTCTGTGTGTGAAGCTCCATTCAGTGTATATACTCAGCAAATTACTGAGTGAGGGCATCTTCATTTGTAGGGCGTTTGGAAGAAATTAGAAGATTACAACTTGCCCTTTGATTTGCTTCAGTATGTTTATTTTCATAGAATCATAGAATCCCTACAATACAGAAGAAGGCCATTTGGCCCATTGAGCCTGCCTCAACAACAATCCCACCCAGGCCCTATCCCTGGAGCCCCATGTATTTACCCTGCTGTCCCCCTGACACTAAAGGGTAATTTAGCATGGCCAATCAACCTAACCCGCACATCTTTGGAGTGTGGGAGGAAACCGGAACACCCGGAAGAAACCCACGCAGACACCGGGAGAACATGTAAACTCCACACAGACGGTTTCCCAAGGCCAGAATTCAACCTGGGTTCCTGGCACCGTGAGGCAGCAGTGCTAACCACTGTGCCACAGTGTGCCATTTTGTGCACACTCTTTAATGGTGCCAGTTCACCAACTCGGGAAAGGGGAAGATGGCAGCTCTCCTTTCAAATGTCCACGAAAAGCGATTTCAACCCAACTGCGGAGGAAGGGTCCATCCGATCTGCTGAGCGCAACATTGTGAGGGAGCATCCAATATGCCACTGGAGAGACCTCCAGCCATCAGCTCTTAAACATTAAACATGGGGAGTCCCAGAATCCATGGGTGGGATTTTCTGGCCGCGCTCACCCCAATACTGGAAAATTCCGCCCATGGTCAACGGACCTTTGCATGGTCCGCCCCGCCGGCTATGATTCCCGTGGCGCGCGGGACAGGAAAATTCCGCCCTGTGACTTGGCGAAGATACAAAAATAGATGATACTGGATCAGATCAGCTCTCCGTTATACTCCGGCACCCCATGTTCAGTTCCAGTTACTGTGCTGGATCTGAATAACGGTCATCATTTAGGACCGGAGTCAAATCTGGCACCACTCATGAATGTCTGCACCAATAAAAGTCGGACTTTTTCAACCACGTTCTGCTTCCTAAATTTTAAATATTGCAAACCTTTGGAGAAATATGTCCACATGGACAGTAAGGTATTAATCCAACACAATTATCTGTTTGCTCTGTGGCAGTGAACTCCAAATGATTAACATTTTAATGCTATTTAGAAGCCAAAATGACATTGCCACTGTGGATGAAGACCAATTTAGACCTGTAGATTTATAGTATTGATATGATCCATGAGTTGTGAATGAGTTGTGTACATAATACTTTCAATTTAATTTGAATGCACCTAATAATCTTACTGAAAATAATTTACGATATAGAAATGTAAATAATTTACATTGGAAACTGACTACAGCATAGATTTCAGATCTTCCCAACCCGCCTGCCACAGGAATTGTAGTGGGCGGGGGGGGCCAGACCCTGCAAAGGTCCATTGACCACAGGTGGGATTTTCTGGTCTTGGGGCGAGCGCGGCATGGTGACTCACACCAGTGGACGGAATCTTACCACCGTTCACGCCAGCGGTGCTAACCACCGACTTTGATGCAGCGGGAGCGTTGCAGGAACGGCCGGTAAGATTGCGTCCAGCATGTCTAGAATGGGATGTTCGCGATACAGACAAAGCATATCGTACATAGAGAAGGAAAGGGGAGAGTTCTGGTTAAAGTTGACGCTCGGCCTGGAGAAAAATATCAGATTGATTAGATTATTGTCTTTTAATAAAACTCAAAACCGATCTTTAAACAAACTTGGAACTGTGAAGTCTTGGTCATGAAAAAGAAGTGAATCTGTAAGTTCCGTCAAAGATTAAAGTTCTCCACATCTGATTATGAATTCAAAGATGTGGAGTTGTATGCGTGATGTTTTGAATAATTGACTACCAAATAAGTTGCTGGAACTAATTTATCTTTGTTGCTGGTGTCCAGTTCATTAATGAACACTGCTTCCTAATGTGACTGTTGCTCCGGTGGAAATAATCCACAGTGGCATTTAATGTGCATGTAATGTCAAACATGGGATGTAAGATACGGTTGTTTGTAACGGTTGACAAGCTGAACTGCAGTGCAGTGAGCTACTACACTGTCTTGTTCAGGTTGTAGATTCCTCACAGGGTGAGCTCCTGATGTCAGTCAGCTGGAATCATCTGGGAGTCAACCATATGAGCGACACGGTGGCACAGTGGTTAGCATTGCTGCCTCACAGCGCCAGGGACCCGGGTTCGATTCCTGGGTTGGGTCACTGTCTGTGCGGAGTCTGCACATTTTTCCCGTGTCTGCGTGAGTTTCCTCCGGATGCTCCGGTTTCCTCCCACAGTCTGAAAGACGTGCTGGTTAGGTGCATTGGCCATGCTAAATTCTCCCTCGGTGTACCCGAAAAGGCACCGGAGTGTGGCGACTAGGGGATTTTCATTGCAGTGTTAATGTAAGCCTACTTGTGACACTAATAAATAAACTTAAACTTAAAAACCATATGAAGGCAAATCCCATAACCAACGGGGAAGGAAGAAATCAAAGAGGGTGCACTCACAGTATTCACACATATGCATTATACCTGATTAGGCAGTAGGTAACGGATACTATCTACTGGCTTGGAGCTGGCTTTGTGATATGACGTTTTAAGCCAAATAAAACATGAGAAGAAACATACACTAAACAAAAGTGCCAACAATTCCTAATTAATATGATTTGATATGGGTTGATGTTACCAGGACATTTGGTTTTGATGTGCCTTTTTGAGATGCAATTACTTCAGGCTAGAAAACATAACTAGAAATTGTAATAGGCTTCAAATCTGGGAGTGTTAAAAGAACATATTGTGCAGTAAGAGTGTACAATGCTGCAAGACAACATAGTTCCAATAAATATACCCTGCTCCCAAGCACAGAATTCCAATATATAATTCATGTTGTATAGAAATCCTGACCCAAGCTTAGTGTTTCTCAGTGATGAGTTATGCAATGGCCATTTCTTCATTAAGGATAGTGCGGGGTGAGGAGAGATTTCCTCTCCTCTTTCTGTCGGGCGGGATTGACAAGAGGAGCAGAAAATCATGCGCAATGTCCAAATCGTGTTTCATGCTGATGCAAAAGGGTGACGCGATAGTCTCCACCCCGCCACCAGTGATATAAAAGGATTCCTGACATTAAACATTGGGAAAATAATTTCCGTACATATACGTTCATTATCAGGCCTCTACATCTTTCGGACTGTGGGAGGAAACCCACGCAGACACGGGGAGAATGTGCAGACTCCACACAGACAGTGGCCCAAGCTGAGAATTGAACCCAGGTCCCTGGCGCTGTGAGGCAGCAGTGCCAACCACTGTGCCAATTTGATCAAGGTTTCAAACTATGAAGGGGGACTGATAGGCCAGATGAAGATAAACTATTTCTACTGATTGGGGCATCTAGGACTAGGGGATATTACCGAAGAATTAGAGGCAGGCCTTTCAGGAAGAAAGTCCGAAAACAATCCTGTGGGAAACGTGCGGCAGAAGTTTGGAACTCTCTTCTGCCAATGTCAACTCTTAATTTTAAACGCGAGATTGATCATTTTTTATTATGGGATATTGGGCAAAAGCAGGTGGATGAGTTTGGTCATAGGTCAGCCATGATCCCACTGAATGGTTGAACTGGTTTGAGGGACTGACTGGATTATTCCTGACCCTATCTGAAGTAATACATGACCCAAGGATTGGGACAACTTGCGGTTTCCATAAAAATCCATGGATTAGCGAATCAGTTCAAAAATTGTAACAGTTTGTTCTCCATTTCTACATACAGTAGTATATAAAATCAATTGAGAACTTTGATCGAGAATCACTAAATGATCTGAATTGCAAAACACTAATCCTAGCATGAAGCCAAACTATCTACCTCCACTGTTAGTGCTGTCAGTCCCGCACCTATCTCTGAACTAAACCTAAGTATCTGTTTATCTTCACCTATCTTTATAACTGCTCTTGTCTATCTAAGTGCATTCTGGTATTAATCTGTATCTGTGGGTATCTCCATATATCTTGCTTTGTCTGTGCGGGTGAAAGTGGTAATCCATTTTCGTAGAGCTCTGTATTGCTTATTGAATTATAAAAAATGCACAGCAGCACAGAGGAATCAATTTCCAGATTTTTCTTCTCTCTAATTCAAGTTGAGGTGGGGCTGTTATTTTCAGACTGTGATGGACTATTCCCACATCAGCTCAGCTCCCACAGGCAGGATTTACATTGATTTTCATTCAGCTCCCAGCACCAATATTTCTTTCTCTAAGTATAAAGCAGACAACCTTTACTCACCACCAGCACATAAATCAGCTCCACTTGAGTGGGGCGCTCTGTCCCACTAAGTCACTAACTGCAGTCCATTACATATGTTAAACAAGCATTTGGTCTTACTACATGAGGAGTGAATTTGAGGAAAGGCTTGATTGAAGATCAACGTTCTGTTAGCAGTAAGCTTGTGTATAACCTTCTTGAAGTCTGTGTTGTACAGCCTTGCAGCAACATTAAGCAAGAATACTTAGTACACAAATGGGAAGTCTCAGTAGTGTCTTTCCAACACAGACGGATACAATCAACTCAATCAATGGTTCTCTCAGTTTCTACACAATTTACACGTTAGGTTTTTCTATAGCACATTGCAGATCTTGTCTGAGATGAATTGATGGAATACAATAATAGGGGACGCTAAAATTGAACTGTTGTCCAGCTTTATTTCAATGTTGTATTACTTTTGTGCAAAATCTTTAACCAGCCGCCTTCTTTCACTGAGAAATAGATTGCATGTTTAAACCATCACTGGAAGAGATTGTGTTGGAGCAAACTGGGACAATGGCTGAAATTTTCTGACTGTGGGATTTTCCCATCCCGCTGCAGTGAACGGAGATTTGGCCGGCCGACGAATTCTCCGACCTCACTGCAGTGGGAGCGTGGCATGAACGGCCGGTAAGATTGCGCCCAATAAGTTCCAATAAGGACACAGGGGAATGTGGAGAAAGCCAAGAGATTTGACTTTGTTTAGCCGAGAGGGTCTCTTGGTTCAGTCAGGAATTAATGTGGCAATTCTAAAATTGTGCGCAGTTAACATTGTGTTCCATGTTAGCCTCTCAGTTGCGGTCCAGTGATAAAAGATGATGCAAGTCCAGCTTCTTCACAAACTCACTTTGTTCTTTTTTACAACTTCACATATACACACCCAAACCCCCAGTGCCACCTGTAACTCCTTTATATGTCCCGGTGAGTAATATTAAATAATCAACATACAAATTTGGTCTAAAGTGGAAGGATGCAGTTAACCCATTCCGAACATCCCACAGTCTAATCTTTCCAAATAAAAATCTGGAGAATACAAGTGATGCACAATTCTTTGTTCTTTACATTTTGTCCAATTAGATTCCTTGGGTTGGATTTTCTCCTTGAGTTAGGCCAGTGCCTCTTTCATCCCAGCGATTCTGGCATTTTATGTCAGAACACACATTAAACACAAGGACACAAGTATGAGCCCACATATCATAATGAGGTGTTTTAGCAATGCTGGGTACGAGAGCCATCAACCTATTCTCAGCATCCAGCATTTCTATGGAGAATGAAAGAGATTTAAGTTTGGAATTAATTCCCCATTCCTGAGATTGTTGTGAAAATTTGACCAGAAGTTCGTTCACCTCTTTACCTGGACCACCAACCATCCACACCCTAACCCGCACATCTTTGGACTATGGGAGGAAACCGGAGCACCCGGAGGAAGCCCACGCAGACACAGGGAGAACATGCAAACTCCACACAGACAGTGACCCAAGGCCGGAATTGAACCTGGGTCCCTGGTGCGGTGAGGCAGCAGTGCCACCCTGTTGCTGACAGGCTCATTTTATTACGATGGAAGCAGACTGAGCAGAAAACTGCAGCCGTGCCTGGTGATAGGAAAAGCAAGTGTCCGAGTGCAAAAAAGGTTCGTGTACAGCTAGTCCACGCACTGTTCTTTCCCTTTAAAACCTATGACCCAAATAAACCTGGTTTCTCTCGACCCCTGTTTTTGTTCAGGACAGGAGTTTGATTTCTAGCTTTTTCTGAGAAGTTGCAAATGAAGAATCAGCTGTCAGAACACGGAAAGGAATAGGTCATCCTTCTCCTCACCTCCTTCGCAAAGCAATTATTCTTGATCTTGGGAATCAGCCGTCACTGTAGGTGGGGGGGGTAGGGGGGGGGGGGGGGGGGTCTGCGAAAGGAAACCCTTAGCCCAAGTGTCAGGAATCTTTGATTAAAAAAATGTTTCTATCGTGATATAAATCCAACTTATCACTGTGACCGGGACGAAATACTGGAACTCAACGAAGTACCACTTGATCGTAGCAGTCCAGCAACGTTGGCTCCATATGAGTGAGTGGTGGTGCCATAGAGGACTGCACTGGAATCAGCTGGGGAAGCGGGGGTAAATGAAGCAATATTATTCAGCATTTGGGAAATTGAATGAGCCCCGCACTCTACCACACCCCAGCAGAACGGAAATGAAACGAAGGAAGCCTTTGAGGCTCCAAACCCCCAAGGTATGAATCACAAAAAGTTAGCATGCTTGTACAGCAGTAATTAGGAAGGCAAATGGAATGCTGGCCCTTGTTGAAGGAGGATGGAATAGAAAGGTCGGCTAGTCTTGCTACAGCTACACAGGGTGTTGATGAGATCACACCTAGAGTGCTGTGTTTTAGTTTCTCTACTTAAGACAGAATAAACTTGCATCGGAGGCAATTCAGAGAAGGTTCACTGGGTTGAATCCTGGCATGAAGGGACTGTCATATGAAGAAATGTTGAATGGGTTGGATCTATATTTATTGGAGTTTGGAAGAATGGCAGGTGATATTATTGAGATATAAGATTTGGAGGGGGCTTGACATGGTAGATTCTGAGAGGTCGTTTACCCTTGTGGAGGAATCTTGAACTCGGGGGCACAGTTTCAGAATAAGGGGTCTCCCACTTCAGCTGGAGTTGAGGAAGAATCTTTTCTCTCAGAGGGTCCTGAATCTTTGGAATTCTCTACCTTAGGTGGGTAAGGCCGAGTTATTCAGAGCTTTGATCTCCAAGGAAGTAAAGGGTTATGAGGGACAGGCACTAAAGTGGATCCGAGGCCACAATCAGATCAGCCATGATCTTTATTGGGTCAGAATGGCCTACTCCTGTTCTCATTGTCTTATAAAGAGAATATGACGACCGCTTTCCAATATTACGACTAACAGGGAGGGATTCTCTGCCCTTCCGATCCCGCCAATGGCAACCCCTGCAATGGGTTCCCACGCGGCGGAGGGGGAGGACCATACAAAACCTCATAGACATCGGCAGGACCGGAAAATCCTGCTGCTGGCCAATGGTGGGCCGCCTCCACCGCTGGAAAACACTCTGCGAGGAGGCTGGAAAATCCCACCCATGGTCTCTTTAAGCATTCCACTGATGCCTCCTGACCTACATCACCGATGCTTTGTGGGCAGGTAGCATGATTAACTCAGAAATTATGGTGAATATTCTGCCGCTGGTTGACTCCTATTCTAATATTTTAATGAGGCCCCTACCTATTTTTGGAAGAGCGCTGACCATCTAATCCAGGGCTACCCAAAATTTGGAATTGCTGTCCTCCAATGATAAACCTTTACTTCCCGATTCGCTTCCATTCCATCTACTAACACAAATGAGGCGGCAGCAAGACAAAATGTGTCTAGAAACCAGACTAGGCCATTCAGCCTCTCAAGCTTATTAGTTAGATTGTGGCTGATCCGTAATTTAGTTTGGCCTACCTGCATTGGTTCTGTAACCCCTAAATACACCTTGCCTAAGAAAACTCTACCAATTTTCAAATTTCAATTTACCGACCTCAACAGAGTTTTTGGGGGTCGGGTGTGTTTCTAATTTCTACGGTCCTTTGTGTGAAGGAATATTTTCTAAAATATCCCCTGGAACAGTTGAGATCTGATTTTGAGATGATGGGCGAGATTTTATGGCCTTGCTCGTCCCGAAACCCTAAAATCCCACCCGAGGTCAACGGATCTCTCCGTGGTCCGCCCCTCTCCCGCTCTGATTCCCGTGGCGGGCGGGCTGGTAAAATTCAGGCCAATGTCTCCCAGTTTGGGCTGCTCCATTAGAGCAAGAGGAAAATCATTCCTCTCTTTCTCTTTCCGATCAAATCCTTTAATCATCTGAAATACCGCAATTAGATTATCCCTTAATCTTCTACATTCAAAGGAATACCAGCCAACTCTATGCACTCTTGTCCTCGTGATTTAACTTCTTTAGCCCAAACTGACATTTCCCCAAAATTAACAAAACAACTGAACCTCAACTAAAAGCCTAATCTCAGAATTGCTCATTTCCATTTTTAAAAAATTGGCAGCCTCCTGTCATGAGTTAGACTCTCTTCCACCTTCTTCCATCAGGAAAAAGATACAAAAATCTGATATTGCGTACCACCCGACTCAAGAACAGCTTCTTCCCTGCTGCCATCAGACCTTTGAATGGACCTACCTCGCATTAAGTTGATCTTTCTCTACACCCTAGCTTTGACTGTAACACTACATTCTGCACTCTCTCCTTTCCTTCTCCCTTGTATACTTAATGAACGGTATGACTTGTCTGTATAGTGCGCAAGAAACAATACTTTTCACTGTATACCAATATATGTGACAATAATAAATCAAACCAAAATCAAATTAACATCACATCTGAGGACAGTTTTGCCTCTTGGATTTCCTTCTGCTGGTGCTGTGTTGGTACAAGTTTCCAACCTTAGCTTCCATGCCTCATTTACTGCAGGCAATCATTTATTCAGACCTTTCAATAATTATCACAGAGAAGATGGAGCATTAGTGCTTTTGTCTGGTCTGGATTAGAATCAAAAACTGAAGACTGAAGGGATTCAACAACACTCTGCGCCAAGCAATCTTCCCAGTTAAACCACACAATTACTGCTTTGAATTATCTAACGTTTCAGTGAAAAGATGAAGAAACACCAGCCATCTTACCTCATACAATAAACAGCCCAGTGACCAGATATCTGATTTGAAGTTGTAACCGTTTTCATGTATTCTCTCTGGGGACATATAGTATGGTGTTCCAACTGTAATGTTAAAAAAAATCACAGAACATTATGGCTCTCATTTTATTAGCAATAAATTCAACACTGTACAGAACAAAATGTATCAAACAGTGATGAGAAATGTTCTATGGGGATTAATTTAACCCATTGCAAACTGTCATGTTTCGGATGTACATGTTGAAAGGTTTGCATTATAGGATATCAGCCATCCTGGGACAACGAGAGAAGCTCATCTCGCTATCAGTTATTTCCAGTTTTTGAAGATGGTTACCAGTTACGTGGAAGATGTACTCCGATCTTCACATTCTTGGAAATATGCCACATAGTTTTCACAAAAAGAGATCCCATGCTGAATTTAATGATGACAAAATCCTATATGCATTAAATCAACGCTGTTCGTTTGTAATACCCTATCAGGCTTGCCTGATGAGACGCTTACAGTAAATAACTGTGGCTTTACTGAGAATTAGAGTAAATATTAGCACATAAAGAAATCCTCCCCATCGCTCTCCTACCACCCTCCCTACCCTCTCTCGCTGCAGACAAAATCTTGCTGCCCCGTAGATGGAGCAAACAAAAATTCCTTGGCATTAAATACATTTGCAGAAAATCTTGATGTGGATTTTGGCAGAAGATTGAAAATTAATCAAGGAATATCTAGTTAATAAGCATCAGGAAGCAATATCGGACAGTGTTACAATAAGAATTTTCTTTGATGGTTCCTTGCACCTTTAACCAATACCAGAAGATTAAAACAAATGACCAAAGTGTAAACGCGAAATCAAAGCCGCCATAGCCCCAGAGGACCATAGGCTGCTCTCCCCTTTGAGAGCTGGCTGGTGGTGATTTAAACTGAGGATCACCACGCCTCGGGTGAGGGGCAAGGTTGAGAAGGGGGGGCCTTCATGAATAACCTCTGCCGGTAAAGTACAAGTCTGCTCAAAAACAGAAAATGCTGGAAAATCTCAGCGGGTCTGACAGCATCCGTGGAGAGAGAAAATAGACTTTAACTGGGGGTGATTTTTTGGCTGTTCACGCTTCGCCGATGCGACAAGCGAGGACAGAGAATTTGGTGCTCAGCCAAATCTCCGTTCACTGCAGCGGGAGCAGAAAATGCCACCGGCGTGAACGGCTGCAAGATTCCGGCCAACATTTTGAGTCCATATAACTCTTCTTCAGAGCGCTACTATTGGCTGCTATCTCTGCGCATTCCATCCTTGTTTTACTGGTAGTATTATTCACTGAGAAGTATATGCTTTGCTCATAACCGCAATCAATTTTCTTTTGTAGTAAAAATGTTAATCTTAGCCTTGGAAGTTCAGCACAATTGAGCCAGCATGAGACAGCTCCTGAATTGATCCCGTGCAGTCACTGCGTACGGCTGCTTAATACGTTCATTTGAAATATTTCTATTTTTCATGGAGGAGTTAACTGTCATAGTTTAAAGGGATTATTACTTTCACTAAAATAACAGAATGAGGAATTTCAGGCATTTGCATCCTATTACCCCACAAAGCAGTTTCAAGGCTGAAGTCTGTGACTTGGGCTGCAAACATCTTTGCTGGGCTACCTAATTTGATGTTTAGATAGCCCACTTGGCCAACAATAGAGAAACAGAACTTCTCCTTTTACAGAACAACACCCAGTGGGTTAGCCCAGTAAAACTGACCACTGCCTTCTTTCCATTTCCCTTGATATGATCCAAAAAGCTTAATAATGGCACCTCATACAGTGAAACATGTCACTCTAGGAACAGAAGAATCAATCACCATTTGAATTTAGCCACTTCTATCCATACCGGTGAACCAAAAAGCTCATGGGAGAAGTATTGCGTGTGGACTAAACCAGTACATCAGAGCGGATCAGTGAAGATTGTGCGGTCATCAAAGAAAGTAGCTGAGAAAAGATTGGAACAGTACAGTCGTCTGTTGCACTGCGAGAGGGAAAATGTGGTGAGGTGAGCGATGGAGATGGGACTGCCAGAAGGAAAAGAGGAAGGCTTTAGACCAGATGGAAGGTGTTGGTAGCGAGAGACTTCAACGCAGCGCGATTGGCAGAAGAATGGATGATTGACAGGGGGGACAGGGAGAAGGGTGATCAACTGGCATTGCGGCAAATCCAAATAAACTGGGAGAAGCTGAACAAGAAAGAATGTATATTTGACTGAACTGCATATCTGATAAACTGCAAATCTGTTTGAGTTTCTAAATCTGAATTCTGAGATTGTATTTCTTTTAATTCTGTGAATTAATGGCTGGTAGAAGGCAATTTAAAAAAAAACAAATCTACCAGCAGAGGGAAAGTGGCAGTTCGTTTGAGCTTTTTCAATTTGTGAAAATAATCTTCTTAGCCTGGTGGCCCAGCAGGATAACAAGTTTCCAGGGGTTTAGGTCATATATGCTGGAGGTATCTCCTAGGACGCGCACAGCAGCAGTTTGAGATACTGTATCTGCATTTAAACAGCGCTGGATGCTACTGCACTAGAAAATAGTCATCCTTTCCGACAGGCGCAATGACCAAGGTGCAATAGGAATGCATAAAGGGAGCTGTGCTTTGAATGTTCCTTTAGTATGAAAAGCAAATTGCAATGGGTACGAAGTAAGCACCTAGTAGATTACTGTAGCGATTGCAAACTGCACAAAACAACTTGGCAAAGCACATTTTATAATAACAAAGGTGACACATGCAATTAGCAAGAATGATAATTACTTACGCAAAATATCAACAAATTTGCAAGATAAAAATGGGCAATTGTGAAATATGCAATTAAATGGGTTGGTTTGAATGTACAGGAATAATAAAGAGGCAATACTTATTATTCTTGAATGAGAACGAGTTTCAGACCAGTCATTACATTATAATAATCACTTATCTGTCCATTGTCTACTTCACTGTGTGCCCTCTCGGTCTTTCTCTTTGTACAAGCCTCCCGTGCTTCCACACCATAGGATACCAGTTGCGATTTTGAACAAATGTACCAAACGGTATCAGAGATTGTTCATAGAACATAAAGCAGTACAGCACGGGAACAGGCCCTTCGGCCCACGATGTTGTGCTGAACATGATGCCAAATTAAACTAATCCCTTCTGCCTACCCTTGGTCAATATCCCTCTATCCTTGCATATTCATGTGCTTATCTAAAAGCACCTTAAACGCTCCTATTGTATCTGCCTGCAGCCCTGGCAGCGCGTTCCACTCACCTACCACTCTCTGTGTAAAAACCTGCCCCTCACATCTCCTTTGAACTTTTCCCCTCTCACCTTAAGTGCATGCCCCCTAGTATTAGACATTTCAACTCTGGGAAAATGATTGACTGTCTACCCTATCTCTGCCTCTCATAATTTTATAGACTTCTATCAGGTCTCCCCTCAGCCTCTGCCGCTCCAGAGAAAACAGCCCTAGTTTGTCCAGCCTCTCCTTATAACTCATAACCTCTAATCCAGGCAGCATCCTGGTAAACCTCACCTGCACCCCCTCCAAAGCCTCCACATCCTTCCTGTAATATGGCGACCAGAATTGAATGCAATATTCTAAGTGCGGCCTAACCAAAGTTTTATAAAGCTGTAACATGACATCCTGGCTCTTGTACTCAATGCCCCGATCAATAAAGGCAAGTATGCCATATGTCTTTTTTACCATCCTATCCACTTGTGTGGCCACTTTTGGGGAGCTATGGACCTGAACCCCAAGATCCCTCTTACTGTTACAAAGAGAGGGGAAGCGTTAATGCTGAGTGACCTCATTATATCCAGGATTCTTAATTGGAAAGAGATGTTAACCTCCCTCAGCCTAAACCAGGGATAGCAGCGAGATCACAGACGTAAGAGATAGTGGAGTTCCTCACAGCAATAGGGTTAATAACCATCAGTATTTTGTGCGTTAAGCTTAGAAGTAAAATGTTTTCCTATTCATAGTGAAAGGAATCTTCTGAGTTAAAACTTCCTGAGAAAAGCATCACCAGATATGAATATTCGGCTGCCAGCATTTGGAGAGAACGAAACAATAGCCAAACAAAGCAATTGTATCGGATGTATTGCTAAGGTAGCTTGTACCTTCCAATCAATATCATTTGATCGCCTGTAATCAATAATCTTCGGGCTGGTAACATTTAGGTTATGTGACATTATCAGAAAATGGACTATTATGGATGACCTCATGCTCTTGTCTAACAAATAGACAAAACCAAACCGATGGTCAGCTCTTCTGAGCGAACATTTATAAATTGGATATGGTCTCTTTTTTTTCAGATTCTTGGTTCATTGAATGAGAAACTCATAAAAATCTGTCTTTGAGATTGAAATGCCTGTTTCTCTCCTTCGTGTTACTACAGGCATGTTTGGTTGGCCAGAGGAAGCTTTGTTCAATTTGAAATTGTCGCCTCGAATAATCCCTGAAAATGGCCTCAGATCAAAGCGGTTTGACAGGGTTTATGATGTGGATGAGTGCGCCCCATGCCTTATTTGAGATTTGTGCATTAGGCCGTTCAAGTTTATAAAGTAGGTTTGCAGAGCAGCCGACGTCCACTTTTGAGTTCGTTGAAGGTACGGTTTTGTCGTACCCGGCGTTGTGCAGAGTCGCCGCTGTACGGCACAGGGTGCCTTCACTGTATGGACAGTTGTGCCTATATTTCGTGGAGAATTGTTAATTTTGAAATAAGTGTCCTAATAAAAGAATGACAAGCCACATTTCTTTCATGACCCGTCCAACATAATGTGGGGATCTCTGATAATGAGCTTGTTCTTGCAAAATGCACAAGACTTCCAACTTAATCATCTTGGGCTTACAAATGCACCACATTAGT